>NC_058082.1:229165873-229465873 GCF_014858855.1 Bufo gargarizans
GGAAAACACTTCTATTATACTAGACAAGAACACCTGGCATCTTAGGAGTTGTAAATATCTGCCAAAAGACAACGTGGGCAATGTTGCAGCAGATGTTTGTGATGAAACGAAGATCACCTTGAGTTGTTATAAATATGAATCTAGCAAACTGTGAAAAGATTGTCCTTTTAAAAGTAGCGGCAGAATCTATCCAAATTCATTGTAACAAATACATTGTACATACAATATCAGGCTTCATACTATGTATACTATAAATCCTTATGTAATTTCATCTACTCACAGAAAGTCCAAGACCTCAGTTTGTCTGATGTCCATAAAACACTGTTTATTCTGTATTTACACCACATTTGCAGTGCCTGCTTGCTGTATGCGTTGGGAAAACTCCCAGGGTATAGGTGCACCATATTAGTAAAAGTGCTCTTTTGGTCTTCATTGGGCTGGTATATGCTGTTATACTATTTTCCGCTGTATAGAATAACCTTCTCTGCTACACTATTCAATACAGTGGCATCCCACATAACAATGTACTGTATACGATGCAGAATACCTATTTAGCATGAGAACCTATGAGGCACATATGCCAGTGTATGGCTATACAGTGACATACACCAGAAGCATCCTTTGGAGATACAGTATGTCTCATGCACTATAAACACAATGAAAGTGCAGCCTTACAAAGTGTAGACATTAGTGTTGATCAAGCACCATAGTGCTCAGGGGCTCGGGCCGAACACAACGGGATGCTCGGGTGCTCTACTGAGCACCCGAATATAATGGAAGTCAATGGAAGAACCCGGGCATTAAACCAGGTTCCCCTGCTCTGAAGAGGGGAGGGTGCCTGGTTCATAGGAAAAGGTCATAAAATGATGGAAACACCACCTAAATGGTTCAGGAACAGCATGGGGAGGATGTCCAGATGCATCTTGGACTTCCAGGTCATTGCTGGGAACAATGTTGGACTTCTGATCATTGCTTGATGGTGAGCAAAGGTGATAGCATCATGTAACATAGTAACATAGTATATAAGGCAGAAAAAAATACATTTGTCCATCCAGTTCGGCCTGTTACCTGCAAGTTGATCCAGAGGAGGGCAAAAAAATAATAATTGTGAAGTACAAGCCAATTTTCCCCACTTAAGGGGGAGAAAATGTTTCCCCGACTCCAATCAGGCAATCAGAATAACTCCCTGGATCAACGACCCCTCTCTAGTAGCTATAGCCTGTAATATTATTACACTCCAGAAATTCATCCAGGCCCCTCTTGAACACTTTAATTGTACTCACCATTACCACCTCCTCAGGCAGAGATTTCCATAGTCTCACTTCTCTTACCGTAAAGAAGCCTTTTCTATGTTTGTGTAAAAACCTTCCTTCCTCCAGATTCAGAGGATGTCTCCTCGTCACAGTCACAGTCCTAGGGATAAATAGATGATGGGAGAGATCTCTGTACTGTCCCCTGATTTATTTATACATAGTAATTAGATCTCCCCAAGTCATATTTTTTTCTAAAGTGAATAACTCTAATGTTGATCATCTTTCAGGGTATTGTATTTGCCCCATTCCAGTTATTACTTTAGTTGCCCTCCCCTGAACCCTCTCAAGCTCTGCTATGTCTGCCTTGTTCACAGGAGCCCAGAATTGTACACAGTACTCCATGTGTGGTCTGACTAGTGATTTGTAAAGTGGTAGGACTACTTTCTCATCACGGGCATCTATGACACTTTTGATGCACGCCATTATCTTTATTGGTCTTGGCAGCAGCTGCCTGACACTGGTTTTACTGCTTAGTTTGCTGTTTATTAACCTCTTAAGAACTCGGCCCTATTTCACCTTAAGGACTTAGCCATTTTTTGCAAATCTGACCAGTGTCACTTTAAGTGCTGATAACTTTAAAACTCTTTGACTTATCCAGGCCATTCTTATTTTTTCATCACATATTGTACTTCATAACAGTGGTAAAATAAAGTTAAAAAAAAATATTTTTATTTATAAAAAAATACCAAATTTAAAAAAATAAAAATTGCAAATGTACAAGTTTCAATTTCTTTACTTCTATAATATGTAGTAATACCTCTGAAAATAGTTATTTCTTTACATTCCTAATATGTCTACTTCATGTTTGGGTCATTTTGGGAATTATATTTTATTTTTTGGGGATGTTACAAGGCTTAGAAGTTTAGAAGCAAACCTTGAAATTTTTCCGAAATTTTCAAAAACCCAATTTTTAGGGGCCAGTTCAAGTCTGAAGTCACTTTGCGAGGCTTACATAATAGAAACCACCCAAAAATGACCCCATTCTAGAAACTACACCCCTCAAGGTATTCAAAACTGATTTTACAAACGTCGTTAACCCTTTAGATGTTCCACAAGAATTGGAAAATAGAGATACAATTTCAAAATTTCACTTTTTTGGCAGATTTTCCATTTTAATAATTTTTCCAGTTACAAAGCAAGGGTTAACAGCCAAACCAAACTCAATATTTATGGCCCTGATTCTGTAGTTTACAGAAACACTGTATATGTGGTCGTAAACCGCTGTACGGGCACACGGCAGGGCGCAGAAGGAAAGGAATGCCATATGGTTTTTGGAAGGCAGGTTTTGCTCAACTTTTTTTTTTTGACACCATGTCTCATTTGAAGCCCCCTATTGTTGGTACTAGTTCATGGTAAATATGATTTTTGGTTGCTCTACATTACACTTTTTGTGAGGCAAGGTAACAAGAAATAGCTGTTTTGGCACCGTTTTTATATTTTTGTTATTTACAACATTCATTTGACAGGTTAGATCATGTGATATTTTTATAGACTAGGTTGTCATGGATGTGGTGATAACTAATATGTATACTTTTTATTTATTTATTTATGTAACTTTTACACAATGATTTCATTTTTGAAACAAAAAAATCATGTTTTAGTGTTTCCATTATCTGAGAGCCATAATATTTTAAGTTTTTGGGAGATTACCTTGGCTAGGGTATGATTTTTGCGGGATGAGATGTCGGTTTTATTGGCACTATTTTAGGGTGCGTGTGACTTTTTGATCGCTTGCTATTACACTTTTTGTGATGTAAGGTGACAAAAAATTGTTTATTTAGCAGTTTTTATTTTGAATTTTTTACGGTGTTCATCTGAGGGGTTAGGTCATGTGATATTTTTTTAGAGAAAGTTATTACGGACGCTGCGATACCTAATATGTATACTTTTTTATGTAAGTTTTACAGAATGATTTTTATTTTTAAAACAAAAAAAATCATGTTTTAGTGTTTCCATAGTCTGAGAGCCATAATGTTTTCAGTTTTTGGGCGATTACCGTGGGTAGGGTAAGAATTTTGCCGGATGAGATGACTGTTTTATTGGCACTATTTTGGGGTGCGTGTGACTTTTTGATTGCTTACTATTACACTTTTTGTGATGAAAGGTGACAAAAAATTGTTTATTTAGCACAGTTTTTATTTTACATTTTTCACAGTGTTCATCTGAGGGTTTAGGTCATGTGATATTTTTATAGAGCCGGTCAATACGGACACGGCGATACCTAATATGTATACTTTCTTTTCCCCTATTTTTCACCAATTATTTTTTACTTTATTTGGGGAAAATGTCATTTTTGTTTATTTTTACTTGAAACTTTAAATTTCTGGGGGGAAAACTTTATTTTTTCAACTTTCTTTTCACTTTATTTTTTGTCCCACTTTGGGACTTGAACTTTTGTGGGTCTAATCCTTTACATTGCATTCCAATACTTCTGTATTGGAATGCATTGGCTGTATGAGTAATACAGTGAGTATTACTCATACAGCTTCTGGCCTGTGAGATCCAGGGGGCTGGATCTCACAGGCTCATCACTGGAAGTCAGCGTGATGCCTTCCTTAGGCATTGTGCTGCCTTCCATGCCATAGGGTCCCCCCCACAGCCGCATGGGGACCCGATGGCACCACCAATCGCCGCCGCAAACTGCAGGTAAAGCCGCAAACCGCATGTCTGAATTGATCGCCGATACAGGGGGGTCACGGGACCCCCCCCCCCCCGCGCATTTAGCCAAGGTGCCTGCTCAACGATTTGAGCAGGCACCGGGTTACGATCACCACCCGCCTGGCGGCGGTGATCGGAACTATACATGACGTACCGGTACATCATGTGTCCTTAAGTACCAGGACAACATGCCGTACCGGTACGTCATGTGTCCTTAAGAGGTTAAGGAGGATGGTCTTACCCAGTCTTGGATAGCCTGTACCTTACTGGGATCCATTTTAAATGAATGAGGAGTAAGAATATAGCCAAGATAGGGCATCTCTTGAACTCCAAATACATATTTCTCTAATTTAACAGACAAAGGGTTCTCCCTGAGGGTTTTAAGAACCAGTCTGATGTGAGACACATGAGAATCCCAGACAGGTGAACAGACAAGAATATCATCAAGATAAACAATCATAACTTTGCCAATAAGTTCTCTAAAAATATCATTCATGAAATTCTGAAACACAGCTGGGGCATTGCAAAGACCGAATGGCATAACCAGAGTGCCCCTCTGGAGTATTAAAAGCAGTTTTCCACTCATCTCCCTCCTTAATATGAACTAGGTTATAAGCTCCTCTCAAATCAAATTTAGAAAACCAAGAAGCACCCAAAATCTGGTTAAACAAATCAGGACTCAACGGGATGGAATACTGATTCCTGATAGTAATTTTATTCAAATTTCTGTAGTCAATGCAGGGCCTGAGACCACCCTCTTTCTTTTTAACAAAAAATAATCCAGCTCCCAGGGGAGAGGTTCTTGAGACTCTCCTGGATGTAGTATTTCATGGACTTGCGCTCAGGACAGGATAGATTATAAATCCGTCCTTTTGGAAATTTGGACTCAGGTATCAAGTTAATAACACAGTCATAAGACCTATGGGTAGGGAGAGTATCTGTCTCAGCGGTGGAAAAAACACCTGAATAATCAGCAATAAAATGAGGAATATCTGATGAGACCCCAGCTTGAACTACAGTTAAGCAAGAATTTCAGTTAGGCCCCCATCTCTCTAACTCGCCCGAACTCCAGTTAATGACCGGATTGTGTTGCTGAAGCCAGGGCATACCAAGGACTACCTGAACTGGAAGATTCTCTAAAACAAAGAAGGAAGATTTCTAAGAGTGGCAGATCTCTACAGATAGAGTAACCTCTGGAGTATGGAGTTTTACTGTGCCCCCTAGCAGGGGGGTAGAATCAATGGCGACAACCTGTATCGGCGTGGATAATTCTAGTATAGGAATTCCTATCTGATCAACAAATTTGTAATCAATAAAACTAAAAGCTGACCCTGAATCCACAAAGGAATTTCCTGACCCCTTTAAGAACCCAAAGGTAATAGACACCGGCAGCAATAGTTTACTTCTTACCACCTCCGGGAGTACCTTGTCCTTGAATCCCTCAGACTTGGATGATTTTCCAGAAGGCGGATCTTTAAGACACTGACGGATCCAGTGTTCGGAATCCCCACAATAAAAACAAGAGCCGGGACGACGACATAGTTCTCTTCGCGTCATCCCGAGTTGCATGGGCTCGTCTGAGTGGGCTTCCATTCTGGGATTCTGGGTTCGGGGGGGGAAAGAGTCTCGGGTTGAAGAAGGGTATGAGGAGAAAAAAAATGCTCCCGCTGTCTCTCTCTGACCCGTCTATCTAGTCTGATGGCTAGCGTCATGGTCTCCTCTAAAGAGTCAGGACAGGCATAACAAACCAAAATATCCTATAACTTTTCAGTCAAGCCTGCCCTAAATTGACATTTGAGCGCTGGTTCATTCCAGCCCGAAGGAACGCATCACTTGCAAAACTGCGTACAATAATCCTCCACAGGACGATTTCCCTGAGTGAGGGCCTTAAGATTTGATTCTGCCACAGAGGCTCGGTCAGGTTCATTATAAAGAAACCCTAACTCCTGGAAAAAGAGGTCCACAGAGCTAAGACAAGGGGAATCTGGTGGTAAAAAAGGCCCTTTCTGGGGGGTCCCCTTGAAGCAAGGAAATTATAATACCAACCCTCTGTGGGTCAGGGCCGGAGGAGTGGGGTCGTAGTCGAAAATAAAGTTGACAGCTTTCCTTGAAAGCTAAAAAACTTTGGCGGTAACCTGAAAACCGATCGGGCAATTTAATGTGAGGTTCCACCTGAACGGTGGCGGGAGCAAGAATAGGGGGAGTTCGGACGGTCTCCTGAACCTGTACTCTCTCCCTAAGTTCCTGTACTATTTGAGCAAGACCCTGCACATGTTCGGTGAGCCTCTGTATAGGGTCCATGCTGAATTTGTGCCTGTGATTCTGTCAAGGGGAGAGTCAGTGGTATCAAGATAGAGCGGAGGTGCACCCCCTGAGCTGCCACCTGGTCCCCTGTCCCTGCCTACTTACACCACCCGCCCTAGGTGACTGAGTGCAACTGGGTGACAGTCCCTAACCTACTAAGTGCAAGCAGAGAGAAAGAGACAGCAGGGAAGAGGACAGCCACTGAGAAGTTACAATAAGCGGACAAGAGGTAGAACAAATACGGAAGGCGAGGCGGGTAAACTAGCCGAGGTCAGTCCAGGAGGTCACATCAGAACAAGGGAAGGGCAAAGACAAATCCGTAAACAAGCCGAGGTCAAAATCCGAGAGGTAGCATCAAGGTACAGGGAGCAGGCAGAAGAGGTGTCAAGAGGCGGATCGAGGTTCAATTCCAGAGGTATCTTAATAACAATGAAGTACACAGCCTATAGGACGAAAATCACAGGCAACCTGTAGCCAGCAGGCCGCCTGTATTTATAGTGGGGAGTGAGGGTCATGTGACGTGGCCAGTGTCACATGACCGACAGCCGGACAAGTCGAGCACCGAGTGATCAGCTCGGTGCTTAAGGCAGACCTAGGAACAGGGAGCCTCCCAGCTAGGGAACGGGGCCAAACACAGATCCTCACTCCCGAAGCTAAGCAGCAGGTCTGCGGCTGATGGGAGACTGAGTGCGCCTTCGGTGCCCCGTTACACTCCAGCTTCACTAGCTGCTCTTAAGGATATAGATACTCAAATATGTGCTTATCTATTCCTCCTAGTTGTAAAAATTTCACATGCCACTTGCCTTAGACTTCTGGAGACATAAGATGTCTCCATACTGCAGCTCTGTCCCTCATGGTTCCGACTGACTGTGCTTACAAAACAAACCTTGAACTGAATCCCTGGGGTTCCTGAAGCAAAGCAGCAGGGCCAAAGAAGCTAAATACATTACATCTCAGCAGTATTAGCAGTTCCCTACACTCTCCCTTTATTGAAATCTTTACGTCCCGTCAAAGACAATATGTATACATAAAGGCATGGTGTACAGACAACATCAATATGGTTGCTTTTGCATTTACATAGGCACAACAGGTTAATCATACAGGTTATAAATGCCAATAGGAGCGAACATTGGTAACATATTGACCAAAGTGGACACTGCACCCACCCAAGCATGAAATAAATGAGGCTGAGTAGTAAATCTGGCGTCCCCCAAACTATCATATGTCAGAATAGGTGGGGGGTGTTTAATTCTCTCTCCTCTCCATACCTCTCTCTGAGGTAAACTAGTATGTCCAGGCCCTAAACTAGGGTTGTTTGCCATGGGAAGTGATACTGATGGTGGCATGGGAGAGCTAGATCTCTGCTCATACGTAGACACAGATTAAGGCACGAATTCTGGAGTTTGAGGGTTCATAGATCTTCCTGAAGGAGAAGATATTGGTGGGCTAGGAACTTCAGGAGCCACAATCCAATCACTCTCAATAGTATCAGGAAGGTCAAGTTGAATATCGGCCAAGGACTTGGGAGAATCGCAGGCTGAACAATCATTGGAGATATCTGTGCCATCAATCTGAGGTATAGGCAATAAATGATTTCTATGACAAGTTCTGATCCTCCAGTCCCGTCCTTTTATCTTGTAGACTGGTATACCAGGCAGTTGATCCACCACTGGAAAGAGTTCACTTCGCCATCTTTCGGCCAGCTTATGTTTTCCAGACTCCAATTTCCATAGCAGACCACAGTCACCAGGGCTCAATTCTTGGTATCTTACCCAAAGATCAAATCTCCTTTTATTTCCTTCATTCATTTTGCCTGCATTCTCCTCAGCCAGCTGATAAGCACTCTTAAGCGTTTCTTTCAAACATGCCACATATTGGTAATGATTTTGATGACTGATATCATCGGTGATGACCCCCAACAAGATGTCAATAGGTAGCCTAGGCTCTCTTCCAAACATCAGAAAATATGGTGAATATCCTGTGTTTTCATACTTTGTACTATTATAGGCATTCAACATAGCTTCGACTTTTCGACTTCGGGAACGCTTAATGTCAATTCGTAAAGTGCCAAGCATATGAAGCAATGTCCTGGTAAATCTTTCAGGAAGGGCATCTCCCTCTGGATGGTAAGGTGTCGACCGGCTTTTGCGGATGTTCAACAACTGAAGCAACTTTTTGATCAGGTTACTCTCAAAATCCCAGCCTTGATCAGAATGCAACCAATGTGGTAACCCATAATGGATGAAATACTTTTCCCAAAGCACTCTTGCAATGGTAACTGCTTTTTGATCCTTAGTCGGGAAGGCTTGAGCGTATCGTTAAAGTGGTCAGTCACCACAAATACATTACCAAATCCTCTGGAATCATTGTCAGTATAAAGGAAGTCTATGCAGACAATGTCCATAGGGCCTGAACTCTTCAGGTGTCCCATAAAGGCTGCTCGAACAGGGATAGTCTTCTTCTGCAAACATCTGCGACAGCACTTACACAGGCGAGTCACAGTATCTCTCATTTTGGCCCAGTAGAATTGGTGTTGTATTAGGCCATAAGTCTTCTCAGGTCCCAAATTACCATGATAACCATGCAGCCTTTTGAAAATCATTTTCTGAAAGCAACTTGGGATTACTAACTGGTGCCTTCCAGGGTGATCATGATACAACACTACACGATAAAGTAGGCCCTTGTATATTTCAAACTTCTCCCAATCTCATAGAAATTGACTGCACTCAGATGGTAGAGATGTCTTTAACATTTCTCTTTCTCTCATCTTGAGGCCTCACTGCTTGAAGATCCAATTAAAGATTCAGTCTTTTGATTCCAGATCATTCGCTTTGAAGATATAGAGCATAGAAACATAGAATGTGTCGGCAGATAAGAACCATTTGGCCCATCTAGTCTGCCCAATATACTAAGTACTATGGATAGCCCCTGGCCCTATCTTATATGAAGGATGGCCTTATGCCTATCCCATGCATGCTTAAACTCCTTCACTGTATTTGCAGCTACCACTTCTGCAGGAAGGCTATTCCATGCATCCACTACTCTCTCAGTAAAGTAATACTTCCTGATATTACTTTTAAACCTTTGCCCCGCTAATTTAAAACTATGTCCTCTTGTAGCAGTTTTTCTTCTTTTAAATATGCTCTCCTCTTTTACCTTGTTGATTCCCTTTATGTATTTAAAAGTTTCTATCATATCCCCTCTGTCTCGTCTTTCTTCCAAGCTATACATGTTAAGGTCCTTTAATCTTTCCTGGTAAGTTTTATCCTGCAATCCATGTACCAGTTTAGTAGCGCTTCTCTGAACTCTCTCCAAAGTATCAATATCCTTCTGGAGATATGGTCTCCAGTACTGAGCACAATACTCCAAATGAGGTCTCACTAGTGCTCTGTAGAGCGGCATGAGCATCTCCCTCTTTCTACTAGTAATGCCTCTCCCTATACACCCAAGCATTCTGCTAGCATTTCCTGCTGCTCTATGACATTGTCTGCCTACCTTTTAAGTCTTCTGAAATAATGACCCCTAAATCCCTTTCCTCAGATAGAGCAACTCTCAAGGGATCCTAAAGCAGCAGGGTATGCAAACATGTCTGGTACAGCTTCGGGACCTCATCCAAAAGAGTCAATAAGTCGACTTTCAGAAAAGGCTGAAAGTCGACTACAGCAACCATGGCACACAAAGCTCCTACTCCCGGACTTGGTACTTCTTCCCATTCATCCACTGCTTCTAGATTAGGTAATCCAGGCCGTTTTGATAGAGCATCTGCCACAATGTTCTTAGGCCCTGGTTTATACTTGAGTTTGATTTGGTAGTTGGATAAAGCTGCCAACCAGTAAAGTCCTGTAGCATCCAGTTTAGCGGTTGTCAAGACGTAGGTCAGTGGATTGTTATCTGTTCTTACTTCAAATGTGGCTCCTTATAAGTAGTCATGTAATTTATCTACAATTGCCCACTTGAGCACCAAAAACTACAATTTATGCACTGGATAATTTGTCTCGCTGGGGGAAAGACTTCAACTTATGAAAGCTATGAGTTGTAACCCAGCTGGGTATTCTTGGTGCTGCACGCCACCTAATCCTTCAAAGCTGGCATCTACAGTCGTGGCCAAAAGTTTTGAGAATTACATAAATATTGGAAATTGGAAAAGTTGCTGCTTAAGTTTTATAATAGCAATTTGCATGTACTCCAGAATGTTATGAAGAGTAATCAGATGAATTGCATAGTCCTTCTTTGCCATGAAAATTAACTTAATCCCAAAAAAAACTTTCCACTGCATTTCATTGCTGTCATTAAAGGACCTGCTGAGATCATTTCAGTAATCGTGTCTTGTTAACTCAGGTGAGAATGTTGACGAGCACAAGGCTGGAGATCATTATGTCAGGCTGATTGGGATAAAATGGAAGACTTGACCTGTTAAAAGGAGGGTGATGCTTGAAATCATTGTTCTTCCATTGTTAACTATGGTGACCTGCAAAGAAACGCGTGCAGCCATCATTGCGTTGCATAAAAATGGCTTCACAGGCAAGGATATTGTGGCTACTAAGATTGCACCTCAATCAACAATTTATAGGATCATCCAGAACTTCAAGGAAAGAGGTTCAATTCTTGTTAAGAAGGCTTCAGGGCGTCCAAGAAAGTCCAGCAAGCGCCAGGATCGTCTTCTAAAGAGGATTCAGCTGCGGGATCGGAGTGCCACCAGTGCAGAGCTTGCTCAGGAATGGCAGCAGGCAGGTGTGAGCGCATCTGCACGCACAGTGAGGCAAAGACTTTTGGAAGATGGCCTGGTGTCAAGAAGGGAAGCAAATAAGCTACTTCTCTCCCAAAAAAACATCAGGGACAGATTGATCTTCTGCAGAAAATATGGTGAATGGACTGCTGAGGACAGGGGCAAAGTCATATTCTCCGATGAAGCCTCTTTCCGATTGTTTGGGGCATCAGGAAAAAGGCTTGTCCGGAGAAGAAAAGGTGAGCGCTACCATCAGTCCTGTGTCATGCCAACAGTAAAGCATCCTGAGACCATTCATGTGTGGTGTTGCTTCTCATCCAAGGGAGTGGGCTCACTCACAATTTTGCCCAAAAACACAGCCATGAATAAAGAATGGTACCAAAACACCCTCCAACAGCAACTGGTGAAGAAAAATGCATTTTCCAGCACGATGGAGCACCGTGCCATAAGGCAAAAGTGATAACTAAGTGGCTCGGGGACCAAAACATTGACATTTTGGGTCCATGGCCTGGAAAAACTCCCCAGATCCTAATCCCATTGAGAACTTGTGGTCAATCCTCAAGAGGCAGGTGGACAAGCAAAAACCCACTAATTCTGATAAACTCCAAGAAGTGATTATGAAAGAATGGGTTGCTATCAGTCAGGAATTAGCCCAGAATTTGATTGAGAGCATGCCCAGTCGAATTGCAGAGGTCCTGAAAAAGAAGGGCCAACACTGCAAATACTGACTCTTTGCATAAATGTCATGTAATTGTGGATAAAAGCCTTTGAAACATATGAAGTGCGTGTAATTATATTTCACTACATCACAGAAACAACTGAAACAAAGATCTAAAAGCAGTTTAGCAGCAAACATTGTGAAAACTAATATTTGTGTAATTCTCAAAACTTTTGGCCACGACTGTACATGTAGTACATATGGCTTCTGTGCATCAACATAGGCCAGAATAGGAGCTTCTGTCAATTTCTTCACAATAATGTCGTCAAGATATACAAGACATTCCCGAGGCACTAAATCACCCAACACTCTTTCCATCAACCTCTGGAACATTGCTGGGGCGCCTCTTATACCTTGCGGCATGCTACGTAACTGATAGAAACCCAAGGGGCATATGAAGGCTGCCCTGATTCTCAGAGGCCATTAGGCCTTGATAGTATCCAGATCTTAGGTCCAACACTGTGAACCAACAGTTCCCATTTAGAGCTTCAAAAGCTTCTTCAATTTCCAGCAGTGTATACTGATCAGGTAGGGTTCTTCGGTTCAGAGTTCTGTAATCCACACATAGGCAAATTGCTCCAGATTTTTTTCTTACCACCACAATAGGTGAGGCATAGGGACTTTTACTGTCCACGATGATCCCTTGATCTTTCATTTGCTGTAGAGTTTGTCTTAACTTATCAATATCCTTTGGAGCAACTCCCCGTGGTCTCTCCGGGAAGGGAGTAGAATCAGTCAATCGGAAAGTGTGTTGAGTACTTTTAGCACAACCTACATCTGCATCATCAATGGAGAATACGACTGATAATTCTGACAACTTCTGTGTCAATCGCTGATTGCATGCCTCTGGTAAATGTGGATCACTCAACTCAAGATTGAGATTAGAGATTGCATCTCTGATTTAAATCCTACAACCTTCAGTGTATGGATTTACACCAAGCACAGGGTAGCAACAGGCCACATTCTGGTATGGTCCAATTACGATGTAATGTGCGGTGAACAATTCCTCACTATCACACACGTGGATAACTCCACTTTATTCCTCCAGTCCATTCTCTCCGGGATCACCGTCCAGCCACTCTGGTTAATGATTTCTTCAGGGGTTTCCATAAGGACATAACTTCCCTCTTCAAGCAAATCAGGAGCAATGCTGGAGGCTACTTTGAGAACTCTCTCCCCGCCGGCAGGAACTTCCACGTTTCTCTCACCAATATGATATACCGTTCCATGTCAATAGCCAGAAGACAGGGTATCACAGTGTTCTCGGAGATCAGAGGATATAATCACCGGCTGAACTGCAGGGTTCCAATCTCCTTCAAGCATGATGCACTGTGGGACAATTAGTGCAAAGTATCACAGGAGCTGCACTGGAATCCCCAGTGTCAGGAGAGAAAAGGGCCATAATCTTCATAGGAGCGAAACTCTGATCTTCTAATTCAGAAATAGCTAAAATTACTTGTAAGCTCCCATCCACAGGATATGATTCTGAATTAAGACCCCATAATTCCATTCATCCTGTAGATTGAAGAGGTATATTCCCCAGAAACCTTTGGTAGAACGAACGATAGATAAGGCTCACTTGAGATCCTGTATCAAACAGGGCAAAAGTGGCATGACTTTGACAACGGACTTGGAGCCCACGATAGCGCCTCTAACCTTTGATTGGCCCGTCTTCCCTCTATGTCTTCGGTTCTGAATAGGGTAGGCAACACTTTGCTGAAACACGGCTGGATTGCAGCAGATATTGCTTCCAGTAGGTCTTCCACCAAGTGCAGTCTCAGTAGCCAGGAGTCTGGTCAGCACAATCCTAATCCTGATCCTCCTTCCTCCCACCATGTACAGTCTGGCCAAAGAAGTGATCCCACACTCGTATATTCCAAGGACCTTTTTTCATTGCCATTACTTGATTTGGTCCTCTCGCCAAGCATGCTTGAAGAGGGACATGAGATCTTGTGCCCTGATTCCCAACCTCTTGAGCATTCACAGTCACAAGAACATGATGGTGGGGACTAGCAATTAGTGTTTAATGAGGTGGATGATGATGAGACACAGTTGCCAATGAGTCAACCGCAATTACAGTCTCAAGATATTGATGAAGAGGATGAGACACACTGAGGTTGTGTTTAGGTCAGCAAATCAGGAGGATGATCAGAGTGAGGAAGTGGAAGAGGAGGTGGTGAATGATAAGGTCACTGACCCAACCTGGGAAGGTGGAAAGCTGAGTGAGGACAGCAGTACAGAGGATGAGGGATCTGCTGCACCACTACAGGCTGAAAGAGGCAGAGGGTGCCAAAAGGGAAAAGGAGGGCTGCACCAAACAGGCCCGCAACTATTCCACGGAGCACCCCCTTGCGGAAATCTCCCTTGCCAAGTGGTAGATGTTCCGCAGTATGAGGCTTTTTTGCGGAAAATTCAGACGACAAAAGAGTGGTAGTTTGCAACCTGCGCCATACGAAAATGAGCCGGGGCATGAACACTAGCAACCTCACCAACACCAGCATGATCCGCCACATGGCATCAAAGCACAGTAATAAGTGGTCCGAATGCCTAGGTCCACAATCTGTGTCTGCAGGTCACACCACTGCCTCCTCTTCCCTTATGTCATGTGCTGGCCAATCCCCTGTCGAAAGCAGAGGCCCGGATGCCTCCCGCCCTGCACCTGGACCTTCGCAAGCACCATCAGTGACCACATCTACTTCCGTGACCCAGCGCAGTGTCCAAATGTCCTTACCCCAGGCCTTTAAACGCAACGAAAATACACAGCCACCCACCCACAGGCCATAGCACTAAATGTGCAGCTTTCCAAATTACTGCCACTGAAAATGTTGCCATTTAGGCTTGTTGGCACTGAGGCGTTCCGCAGCCTGATGTCGGTGGCAGTCCCGCGTTACACAGTCCCCAGCCACCACTATTTTTTAAGGTGTGCCGTGCCCGCCTTACACCAACATGTGTCCCATGTTGCAGGCCCTACGTCAATCAGGGTTTCCACCATCACCTACGTTAGTGGCTCCAACCCCCACTTCTCCTCCTCTGGCTCCTCCTCCACTTCCACCTCCGAACTATCCGCGTACAGCACCAATCATTCGGTAGCTGAAAGCAATGCAGCACTGCAGTGGGGAAGCGGCAACAGGCCGTGCTGAAGCTAATAGGCTTAGGGGACAAACAGCGCACTGCCACAGAGCTGTGGCAGGGGATAAGAGACCAGACTGAGCTGTGGCTCTCGCCACTCAACCTAGAACCAGGCATGGTTGTTTTTGATAATGGCCGTAACTTGGTGCCGGCTTTGGAGCTCGGCAAGCTCAAACACATACCATGCCTAGCCCATGTGTTCAGGCTTGTGTTTCAACGTTTTCTCAAAACCTACCACAATTTGCCTGTGCTACTGGTGAAGGTGTGCCGCGTGTATGCACATTTTCGCAAGTCATCGACAGCTTCAGTCGGTCTGTCAACGCTGCAATGGTGCTTGAAATTGCCAGCTTACCGGCTGTTGTGCGACGTAAGCATGCGCGGGAACTAGACATTCCAAATGTTGGCCAGGCTTTGTGAGCAGCAGAGGGCAGTAGTGGAATACCAGCTGCAACATGGTCGTCGCCTTTCCAGTCAGCTGACGCTATTCACAAGCGAGGAGTGGGCATGGATGTCTTACCTCTGAGGATTTAAGAAACTTTGAGGAATCACCACAGATGGTGAGCTGCGATAATGTTATTATCAGCGTAACCATTCCACTTCTGTGTCTACTCAAACTCTCGCTGCTCACAATTAAGGACAACGCTATGCATGTGGAAGTGGTGGAAATTGTGGAACACATTACACAGGGTGATAGCCAGACCACACTCAGTTCGTCTTCTCAGCTCGAATTGGACGATGAAGAGGAGGAGGAGTACCAGGAGACGGTTGCCTCCGCTACAGAGGGTAGTACCCATGGAAGTTTAATTCCATCTGTTCAGCTGGTTGGGCAGAAGAGGAGGAAGAGGATGAGGATATTGGAAGCGATCCTCCTGATGATGACAGCGAAGTCTTGCCTGTTGGTACTCTGGCACACATGGCTGACTTCATGTTAGGCTGCCTTTCCAGCGCACGTTATACGCATTTTAGACAACATAGAGTACTGGTTGTTCACCCTTCTCGACCCCCCGCTACAAAGAGAACTTCTCATCTCTCATTTCTCTGGTGGAGAGAACGAGCAAAACGGTGCAATACCAGAAGATCCTTGTTGAAAAATTGCTTCAAAAATTTCCATCTGACAACGCTAAGGGCTGAGTCCATAGTTCCTTGGCCAGCCGAGGATGGGAGACAATGGGAACACATAGCAGTTTCAACAGAATCAGGGCAACACTCTCCAAAGCCTGGGAAAATTTCATGACTTCTCGACTCCACCAGAGCAAAGCTGATGAACATAAAGGCACTTTAAATGTGTTGTTTATAATGTACTGAATACACTGTATTCCCATGCACCCCTTCCACCACAAACAAGGGTATATTGTTAAATCTTCCATTTCTCATCCTCCTTCTCTTCGATCATATCAACATGTTTATTGGCTGAATATAATGCCCTTGCATATATGCCCTTCGCATATAATGTTTTACAGGGTCAGCTCACCAGCAGGCCCTCACCTAGAATGTTTTAGAGGGTCAGTTCACCAGCAGGCCCTCACATTTAATTTTTTTTAGAGGGTCTGCTCACCAGCAGGCCCTCGCATATCTTTTACAGGGTCAGTTCACCAGCAGGCCCTCGCATATACTTTTTTAGAGGGTCAGTTAACCAGCAGGCCTTCACCTACAATCTTTTAGAGGGTCAGCTCACCAGCAGGCCCACACCTAAAATATTTTACAGGGTCAGCTCATCAGCAGGCCCGCACCTCAAATCTACCTCTGAAATAGATATGGCTGTGTGGTACACCAGACGTGAAAGGAGTATCTGTAAATGGTTAATAAATGTAGATACATCCGGTAATCGGCAACCATCTGTGCAAGGTCATAGTATGGCTCAAAGTGATCAGACAGGACCTGTGTATAGCCCAATGCACTCTCTCTTTCATGAGAGTCTCTGAACAGGCGGATCAACTGTGTAGCAGGAGACCACAGATTTGACACGCTTCCTCTTGCCTTCTTCAGAGCAAGACCATTCCTTCAGGCATTTTAGAGTATGATCTTTCCACATTTCAAAGTTTTCCTCCCCTTGTGGTACCGGAACATTACCAGATAATACCTTTAGTTTCTTGTAGTGAGTGGCCTGCAGGCCCTGAGCTAACATTTCAGTCAGCTTGGCTAAAGTGCTAAATGCACTGTCACTAGATAAGCTGCAAGCGCTAGCCATACTTGGGGGGGGGGGGGGGGGATGGCTGACTGGGGTTCTTTCTTTACCTGAACCAGTGGAGGAACAGGAAGTGAGTAGTCAGATTTAGCAGCTAATGAGAGGTTTCCATCGCTTCTCTATATCAATGACTAGTCCCACTTCTTTATCTCAGCAGTGCCTCCAAATGAGTATGAGTAATTTCCCTCCCACAACAGACTCTGGCACTGACCTGTGTATATAATGGGACCTAGAGCCTTCGCTGAATGGAAGAGTGGGAACATAAGTGAAGTATATCAGTGCCTCCACACAGGTAAGAGCCTCTGTATTACAGGGAGGATCTCTTCCTGGGACCTACCTATGAAGTATAGCTAGTAGCCTTAACAAGGATTACTGTACTAGACTCACAGTCTGAAGAATACATATAAATACCACATAACAGTAACTTTATAAGGGTACATACATGCAGTATACTGAGAACGCAGCAGTATTGCTATAACGAGGGATCCTGAAACAATCATAAGTTATATACCCGGGTATATATATATATATATATATATATATATAAAGAGTCCTGTGCACGATACCTCTAGGCAACAGAAGATATGATCCAGTTGCAGGGGCCCCTGTGGATGACTGTAAATTCAGGACTCTTTCAGATGACAGACAGCCGATCAGGAGAGGACGATGACGACGATTAAAGGATTTCTTCCAGGCAGCAAACAGGGCATCAGCAACAGTAGAAGATGCAGTCCTGACTACCCTAACACTGAGTCCTTAAACTGACAACTAATCTACCAGTGCAACCGGGCCTCTAACTATCTAGTTGGCCGTCGGAAGCCTAACCTATCACTACCCTGAACTATATACTGATCCCTAACTTCAATTACTAGCTAGATTCTGTGTATATATAAGTAACACAGAGCACAACTACTGGCTCTGTGTGAGGGAGATAAAGAGGAGCAGGTGGCAATCTATTCCTATGCACTCCAGCTTTACTAGATACTCAAAAGTCTACTTATCTATCCCTCCTAGTTATAAAGATTGCACATGCCATTTGCCTTAGGCTTCTGGAGACATAAGATGTCTCCTTACTGTAGCACTGTTCCTCATGGTTCTGAGGACTGTTTACAAAAAAAAACATTGTACTGAATCCCTGGGGTTTCTGAAGCAAAGCTAAATACTCTACATTTCAGCAGTATTAGCAGTTCCCTACAATGTATATAAGAAAACTGTATTGTATCTTATTCTATAAATAAATAAAAAATAAAAATTTAATAACAGAATACCATGTTAAATATTGAAGACTCATTCTAAATAAAATAATGGAAAACCTCTTTAATAGTAAAATTAATATTACATATGCATCAATATTTCAGTAAGCATATAATCAAGTCCAGCTATAAAAGAACAGATGTCATAACATCATAGGATCCTTTGACCTTCCTACATTTGTGACCTAAGTAAAAGTGATTTGTGACTTGCAAACTGTAGATTATTTCATATAATATAGAGTTTTGTATTTTTTATCATGACTTGTCACCTATTGTTGTATGGGCATTATAGGCCATACCTTTTGGAAATATGTGTTTTCTTACTGTAAATTACTGTAATGGACTGCTTAGACTTGACCTTTCCAGTATTTCTACTGGTTTGCTTACTATTAATGATTGTTTATCTTCTACTCTTACTTCTCTCCTGAGTATTTAGATCTGACATTGAACCTTAGATTTTTTTATAAATGCGCTACATAAGGATGTTTTTTTTTTTTTTAATATGATGCTTATTATCTTTGCCTCTGCTTCTGTACTCAACACAGGACATTAGGAAAACATTGACATTTTAATGGTCTCGCCTACTTTCAGACGATAAAATTGGGATTTTGAGAATGTTGTAAACATTTTAAATAGGGACGATCTGAAAACTATATATGTCGATCATATATTTCTGTCTTATAATTTAACAGTATACACTGTTCAAAATGTTTGAATTAAAGAGTGTACTAATTCTGTTTAGTTCTGACTACTGTATATACCCTATTGTTATTGTTTTATTTTATTTTATTTTAAAAATACATACAGATAATATATGGAGATGTTAATGTTGCTGAAAAATCCACATAGAAGCCACTCAGGAATTGACCTGTAGCACATATTTTACATTTATGTTGTGAGCATTCACAGAAAATTACACCTTTTCTTTTGCATATAGTGAAATCCACAGCAAATCCAATACAAAAACTCTTTTAAGACTTTATGGGAGGCACAATATGCAAAATAAATCAAAATAAAAAGCTAAAAAAAAGCCCCATAGCCCAAACTCCAGATTCTAGCCCTGCATCCAACATATATATTCTTTATAAAACAAATACAAAAAAAAATACAATTTGTGCTATTAAAAAAATAAACATTTGGAAAAACAGATGATAATTTGATTTGATTTTGTTTAAATGTTCCCCTAGAATCACAAAAAAAAAAAAGGCAAATATAACAATGCCATCAAATGCCATACTGTGTATCGCAGATTTTTTTTTTTAGCATTTCCTGAAAATATGTCTCCATACACCACAGAGGCTCTGCAATAAGAGTGTCCATTGCCACTTTTCCATGTGGACACAGTTGCCACTTTGATCATCCACTCCAAGATTCTAGATCTCCAGCAGTATGGATACCACTAGCATCCCTCTTACCCTGAGCAGCCGGCCAGGCCTCTGGAGTAGCATTGTTCTCCTCTTTACATAGGCTGAAGCTTGCTTCCTGATGGCAATGTCTCTCACAGATGTGCTCTCTCTGGCTCTTGAAGGGCCAGCTGGTGCCCACCTTGTTCTTCCCCAGCCTATGGCTGGGTACCCTGGAATATTTAAGGAATCTTCTCCTGATGGAAAGTGCCTGAGCAAGAGGTTTTAGTACGCTAACCATTCTGTGTACCAACTTCTGCCTGACTTCTGGATTTGACTCTTCGCTGCCTGAACTGACCCATGCCTGATCTCTGTACTGACCCTGAGCTGCCTTGACTGATCCCATACTGCTTATCAGATTGTGCTAAGTTTTTATGCCCTGACATTGTCCTGTTCCTGACCATGGTTTTATCTGACCCATTAATACTCAGCACTGGTGTCTCTTGACCCTGGTGGGTCAGCAATCACTTGAACAGAGACTACTACAAGAGGTAGAGGCTTGGTATTATCTCTGCAACAGAATCCAGATCCCTATACATGGGTTAAGGGGTAAAGACCAGTGTTGCTACTTAAATAATGCCCTTAGAAGTAGCCCCAAGCCAAATCTGTTCAAGTGACACTGTGGATCCTCCGCTGTTGATCAACTAAAGTATGTAGATGGAAACTAATGCATCTAACATGCCTAGCTTGTGGCACCAAATTTGTTTTAATATACTACATTAATATTGATATATCTACTACTATTGTTCAGATGTTAACTACAGATGTAATAGAGTCTCAAGTACTTATGTCAGTTTGTGTCCATGAAGATTAAAGCCAATAAGTTGTGACAATTTAAACTCTTTAAACTAAGTTACAGATCTTAGACCATGTAAGTGAAATGCAGTAATGTTATCGTGTAAAGGAAAATGTCCTCATAAGACACCTATTTTATAGCTCATTAATTTTTCCAGCAGATAATGTATGTTGAATACAAATGTGAAACCCTATTAATTTTTAATCTCTCAAAGGGATAAGACTACCATTACTTGCCATTTTAGAAGGCTTACATTTTCCTGTATGATATAATTTTTTGTAAACCATATGCAAGGGATCACAATAAATCACAAACATCAATTTTTTTCCTTCTTATTTATACTTTGTATAGTTGCAAAACATGTTTACTTGATATTTAATACATACTCTATTACAGCAGCCACCTGCTTAGGTTTAAAGATAAGAGGTATTAAAAGGACTTTTAATAGAAACAATCTCCAGTCTTCCGAAACTTTGTATGGATGCTTACACATGCGTTCATACAGAACAGCCACTAAATGAATAACGGTTTCCAATAGCAAGCTAAAATCTTGAGAAAGGTAAGGAATCCACGTAAAGGATAGTAGACCCTGCAATCAAAGTATTAATTTGCTCTGGGTTCACCATTGTAACATCAATACTTTGTAACTGTTTGGGAAAGTCATAATTGGTTTTTGAATCCCTAAAATGTCACCACAAAATAAAAATTAAAATTTAGATTAAACAAAAATTTAAAAAATAAGAAGATGACTAATACAGAATAAGCAAGCAGCAGCAATCCTGGCCCAAATGTAAAATATATAAGAGCCCTAGGTAATATAAGCCATTTTTTAATGTTAGTATCTTTTTATTATTCAGAACCTACTTTTAATCCAAACAGAACTGCCGGCACATGTATGGAGCAGTATAGTGCATTTAGGATAGGTAAAAAAATTGTGCAGTGCATGTACTGTAGCATAGATAGAAAGCAATGAACAAAGTATATGTAGATAGCATCACAATAGATACATCACAGTTAGAGAGCAGTACAGTAGATGTAACATAGATCGATAGTAGCATGATACAGATGCAGCCGAGCTAAACTTGATGGTTAATGCATTAAGTAAAAAATGGCACAAAAAGGTTAACTATAGTATCTCAAAAAAGTGAGTACACCCCTCACATTTTTGTAAATATCTTATTATAGCCAAATTCTGCCCAAAGTGTCAATATTTTGTGTGGCCACCATTATTACTGCCTTAACTCTCTTGAGCATGATGACATCATAGAGCTGGTGGATGTAAGAGACCCTGCGCTCCTCTACCTTCAGTTTGAGGATGCCCCACAGATGCTCTATAGCACGGGTGTCAAACACAAGGCCCGCGGGCCGAATCCGGCCCGCCAGACCTCGTCATGTGGCCCGCGTAGCCGCCGCCAGCCTTCACCTTTTATTATCACTTCCTGCAGGCGGCCCCCGCTCCTCCCGGCTCCTGTATCGGGTGTATCAGCTGTGAGGGAGGAGGGGCTGGGGGCCGGCATCTGCTTTTATAATGACAGCGGGGCCCGTGCAGTGACTATTCTACTACACGGGCCCCGCTCACTGTATAATCGTATCTCTAATAATTAATGGTTACCGTATGTATATAATCGCATAAGGAGCGCTGTGTATTACCGGTATTTACAACTACAAGCGCTCGCCGAGAGGAGGGAGGAGGCAGGCTGGGAGGATGGGCGCTGGCAGTGTGAGTCATACGTCACGCGCCTGCGCCGCCCACTTTATGAATGAAGCAGGCGGCGTGGGCGCATGACGTGTGACTCACGCTGCAAGCGCCTGTCCTCCCGGCCTGCCTCCTGCCTCCTCCCTCCTCTCGGCGAGCGCTTGTAGTTGTAAGTACCGGTAATACACAGCGGCGCAGCGCTCCTTATGCGATTATATACATACGGTAACCATTAACTATTAGAGATACGATTATACAGTGAGCGGGGCCCGTGTAGTAGAATAGTCACTGCACGGGCCCCTCTGTCATTATAAAAGCAGATGCCGGCCCCTAGCCCGTGTATTGAGGGTCATTCACTACTACAGGGACACTTATGGAGGGGCTCTGTGGATGACAAATAGCATAAGATGCTATATATGTGTCATCCACAGATCCCCCCATAACTGTCATACACAGATCCCCCATAAGAGCCACCCACAGATCCCCCATAAGTGTCACCCACAGATCCCCCATAAGTGTCACCCACAGATCCCCCATAAGTGTCACCCACAGATCCCCCATAAGTGTCACCCACAGATCCCCCATAACAGTGCGTCACCCACAGATCCCCCATAACAGTGCCATCCACAGATCCCCCATAACAGTGCCGCCCACAGACCACAATTAGTTCAAAACCCACCAAAATCACACCTTTTGGTTCAAAATATATTTTTTCTTATTTTCCTCCTCAAAAACCTAGCTGCGTCTTATGGGGCAAATAATACGGTAACCCTTACAGTTCTGGAATGTGTTGGATAACACTGACAGCATTATGTCAGTGTTATCCAACACATTCCAGAACTGTAAGGGTTACATAGCATCATAAATCAGTATAATGCTATGTGACCCCAGTCAGCTCTTGCAGGTCAAGCTTTCAGAGCTAGTTATTACTTACATTATTACAAAAAACTGTAATAATTGAATGCAGTGACAATAATTTATGATAATAAAGAGTGGACACATAGTCCTACAGATACAACCGGCCCTTTGGGGGTGACCAAACTGCTGATGCGGCCCCTGATGAATTTGAGTTTGACACCCCTGCTCTATAGGGTTTAGATCTGGAAACATGCTTGGCCAGTCCAGCACCTTTACCCTCAGTTTCTTTACCAAAGCAGTAATCATCGTGGAGGTGAGTTTGGGGTCGTTATCATGTTGGAATACTGCCCTGCAGCCAGGTTTCCAAAGGAAGAGTATCATGCTGTGCTTCAGTATGTCACAGTACATGTTGGCATTCATAGTTCCCTCAATGAACTGTAGCTCCCCAAAGCCGGCAGCACTCATGTAGCTCCAAATCATGACACTCCCACTATCATGCTTGACTGTAGGCAATACACAATTGTCTTTGTACTCCTCACCTGGTTGCTGCCACACACGCTTGACACCATCTGAACCAGGTAAGTTTATCTTGGTCTCATCAGACCACTGGACATGGTTCCAGTAATCCATGTCCTTAGTCTGCTTGTCTTCAGCAACTTGTTTGCGGCCTTTCTTGTGCATCATCTTTAGAAAAGGCTTCCTTCTAGGATGACATCCATTCAGAGCAATTTGATGCAGAGTGCGGCATATGGTCTAAACACTGACAGGCTGACCCCCCACCCTTTTACCCCTCTGCAGCAATGCTGGCAGCACTCATATGTCTATTTTGAAAAGACAACCTCTGGATATGATGCTGAGCATGTGCACTCAACTTCTTTGGTCGACCATGGCGAGGCCTGCTCTGAGTGGAACTTGTCTTGTTAAACCACTGTATGGAATTGGCCACCGTGTTGCAGCTCAGTTTCAGGGTGTTAGCAATCTTCTTACAGCCTAGGTCATTTTTATGAAGAGCAATAATTCTTTTTTTCTGATCCTCAGAGAGTTCTTTGCCACGAGGTGCCATGCTGAACTTCCAGTGACCAGTATGAGAGTATAAGAGTGATAACACCAAATTTAACACACCTGCTCCCCTTGTAAACCTGAGACCTTGTAAAACTAACAAGTAACATGATACCAGGGAGGTAAAATGTCTAATTGGACACAATTTGGCCATTTTAACTTAGGGGTGTTCTTACTTTTGTTGCCAGCGGTTTAGACAGTAAAGGCTGTGTGTTGGGTTATTTTGAGGGCACACCAAATGTACACTGTTATACAAGCTGTACACTGAATACTTTACATTGTATTAAAGTGTCATATCTTCAGTGTTGTCCCATGAAAAAAGATATACAAAAATGTTTACAAAAATGTGAGGAGTGTACTCACTTTTATAACTCTGTAACTCTTTCAATGTATTTCAATGGCTTTAGTCACAAGATAGCACGAGGTAACACTATGCCATGTGTTGTCAGAGTTATCAGAGTCAATTTTAGCTCGGCTACATCTTTACATGTATAATAGGTCAAAAGTAGGGATGAGCGAACTCGAACTGTATAGTTCGGGTTCGTACCGAATTTTGGGGTGTCCGTGACACGGACCCGAACCCGGACATTTTCGTAAAAGTCCGGGTTCGGGTTCGGTGTTCGTCGCTTTCTTCGCGCTTTTGTGACGCTTTCTTGGCGCTTTTTGAAAGGCTGCAAAGCAGCCAATCAACAAGCGTCATACTACTTGCCCCAAGAGGCCATCACAGCCATGCCTACTATTGGCATGGCTGTGATTGGCCAGAGCACCATGTGACCCAGCCTCTATTTAAGCTGGAGTCACATAGCGCCGCCCGTCACTCTGCTCTGATTAGCGTAGGGAGAGGTTGCGGCTGCGACAGTAGGGCGAGATTAGGCAGATTAACTCCTCCAAAGGACTTGATTAACTGATCGATCTGCAGCTGTGGATCATTGAGCTGCTGATCCTCAATTGCTCACTGTTTTTAGGCTGCCCAGACCGTTTGTCAGTCACATTTTTCTGGGGTGATCGGCGGCCATTTTGTGTCTTGTGGTGCGCCAGCACAAGCTGCGACCAAGTGCATTTAACCCTCAATGGTGTGGTTGTTTTTTGGCTAAAGCCTACATCAGGGTGAAGCTGTCACACCAAGTGCATTTAACCAGCAATAGTCTGTTCATTTTTTGGCCATATACAAAATCAGGGGCAAGCTGCGCCTGTCACCAAGTGCATTTAACCCTCAATGGTGTGGTTGTTTTTTGGCTAAAGCCTACATCAGGGTGAAGCTGTCACACCAAGTGCATTTAACCAGCAATAGTCTGTTCATTTTTTGGCCATATACTAAATCAGGGGCAAGCTGCGCCTGTCACCAAGTGCATTTAACCCTCAATGGTGTGGTTGTTTTTTGGCTAAAGCCTACATCAGGGTGAAGCTGTCACACCAAGTGCATTTAACCAGCAATAGTCTGTTTATTTTTTGGCCATATCCCAGTCTAATTCTGTCACTAAATCCATACCGGTCACCCAGCGCCTAAATACTAGGCCTCAAATTTATATCCCGCTAAATCTGTCCTTAGTGCTGTAGCTGGGCAAGTTATTTAGTGTCCGTTCAAGCACATTTCTTGTTCTGGGTTGAAATACAATTCCCAATTTAGCAATTTCATAATTTAGTGGTTTCTGCTATATCAGAGCTATTTGAAATCTATCCCTAAAAGGGTATATAATATTCAAGGTGCACATTGGGTCATTCAGAATAACTTCACACACACCCGCTACTGTGTATTTCCAAGTCTAATTCTGGCACTAAACCCATACCTGTCACCCAGCGCCTAAATACTAGGCCTCAAATTTATATCCAGCTAAATCTGTCCCTAGTGCTGTAGCTGGGCGAGTTATTTAGTGTCCGTTCAAGCACATTTCTTGTTCTGGGTTGAAATACAATTCCCAATTTAGCAATTTCATAATTTAGTGGTTTCTGCTATATCAGAGCTATTTGAAATCTATCCCTAAAAGTGTATATAATATTCAAGGTGCACATTGGGTCATTCAGAATAACTTCACACACACCCGCTACTGTGTATTTCCAAGTCTAATTCTGGCACTAAACCCATACCTGTCACCCAGCGCCTAAATACTAGGCCTCAAATTTATATCCCGCTAAATCTGTCCTTAGTGCTGTAGCTGGGCGAGTTATTTAGTGTCCGTTCAAGCACATTTCTTGTTCTGGGTTGAAATACAATTCCCAATTTAGCAATTTCATAATTTAGTGGTTTCTGCTATATCAGAGCTATTTGAAATCTATCCCTAAAAGGGTATATAATATTCAAGGTGCACATTGGGTCATTCAGAATAACTTCACACACACCCGCTACTGTGTATTTCCAAGTCTAATTCTGGCACTAAACCCATACCTGTCACCCAGCGCCTAAATACTAGGCCTCAAATTTATATCCCGCTAAATCTGTCCCTAGTGCTGTAGCTGGGCGAGTTATTTAGTGTCCGTTCAAGCACATTTCTTGTTCTGGGTTGAAATACAATTCCCAATTTAGCAATTTCATAATTTAGTGGTTTCTGCTATATCAGAGCTATTTGAAATCTATCCCTAAAAGGGTATATAATATTCAAGGTGCACATTGGGTCATTCAGAATAACTTCACACACACCCGCTACTGTGTATTTCCAAGTCTAATTCTGGCACTAAACCCATACCTGTCACCCAGCGCCTAAATACTAGGCCTCAAATTTATATCCCGCTAAATCTGTCCCTAGTGCTGTAGCTGGGCGAGTTATTTAGTGTCCGTTCAAGCACATTTCTTGTTCTGGGTTGAAATACAATTCCCAATTTAGCAATTTCATAATTTAGTGGTTTCTGCTATATCAGAGCTATTTGAAATCTATCCCTAAAAGGGTATATAATATTCAAGGTGCACATTGGGTCATTCAGAATAACTTCACACACACCCGCTACTGTGTATTTCCAAGTCTAATTCTGGCACTAAACCCATACCTGTCACCCAGCGCCTAAATACTAGGCCTCAAATTTATATCCCGCTAAATCTGTCCTTAGTGCTGTAGCTGGGCGAGTTATTTAGTGTCCGTTCAAGCACATTTCTTGTTCTGGGTTGAAATACAATTCCCAATTTAGCAATTTCATAATTTAGTGGTTTCTGCTATATCAGAGCTATTTGAAATCTATCCCTAAAAGGGTATATAATATTCAAGGTGCACATTGGGTCATTCAGAATAACTTCACACACACCCGCTACTGTGTATTTCCAAGTCTAATTCTGGCACTAAACCCATACCTGTCACCCAGCGCCTAAATACTAGGCCTCAAATTTATATCCCGCTAAATCTGTCCTTAGTGCTGTAGCTGGGCGAGTTATTTAGTGTCCGTTCAAGCACATTTCTTGTTCTGGGTTGAAATACAATTCCCAATTTAGCAATTTCATAATTTAGTGGTTTCTGCTATATCAGAGCTATTTGAAATCTATCCCTAAAAGGGTATATAATATTCAAGGTGCACATTGGGTCATTCAGAATAACTTCACACACACCCGCTACTGTGTATTTCCAAGTCTAATTCTGGCACTAAACCCATACCTGTCACCCAGCGCCTAAATACTAGGCCTCAAATTTATATCCCGCTAAATCTGTCCTTAGTGCTGTAGCTGGGCGAGTTATTTAGTGTCCGTTCAAGCACATTTCTTGTTCTGGGTTGAAATACAATTCCCAATTTAGCAATTTCATAATTTAGTGGTTTCTGCTATATCAGAGCTATTTGAAATCTATCCCTAAAAGGGTATATAATATTCAAGGTGCACATTGGGTCATTCAGAATAACTTCACACACACCCGCTACTGTGTATTTCCAAGTCTAATTCTGGCACTAAACCCATACCTGTCACCCAGCGCCTAAATACTAGGCCTCAAATTTATATCCCGCTAAATCTGTCCTTAGTGCTGTAGCTGGGCGAGTTATTTAGTGTCCGTTCAAGCACATTTCTTGTTCTGGGTTGAAATACAATTCCCAATTTAGCAATTTCATAATTTAGTGGTTTCTGCTATATCAGAGCTATTTGAAATCTATCCCTAAAAGGGTATATAATATTCAAGGTGCACATTGGGTCATTCAGAATAACTTCACACACACCCGCTACTGTGTATTTCCAAGTCTAATTCTGGCACTAAACCCATACCTGTCACCCAGCGCCTAAATACTAGGCCTCAAATTTATATCCCGCTAAATCTGTCCTTAGTGCTGTAGCTGGGCGAGTTATTTAGTGTCCGTTCAAGCACATTTCTTGTTCTGGGTTGAAATACAATTCCCAATTTAGCAATTTCATAATTTAGTGGTTTCTGCTATATCAGAGCTATTTGAAATCTATCCCTAAAAGGGTATATAATATTCAAGGTGCACATTGGGTCATTCAGAATAACTTCACACACACCCGCTACTGTGTATTTCCAAGTCTAATTCTGGCACTAAACCCATACCTGTCACCCAGCGCCTAAATACTAGGCCTCAAATTTATATCCCGCTAAATCTGTCCCTAGTGCTGTAGCTGGGCGAGTTATTTAGTGTCCGTTCAAGCACATTTCTTGTTCTGGGTTGAAATACAATTCCCAATTTAGCAATTTCATAATTTAGTGGTTTCTGCTATATCAGAGCTATTTGAAATCTATCCCTAAAAGGGTATATAATATTCAAGGTGCACATAGGGTCATTCAGAATAACTTCACACACCCGCTACTGTGCATTTCCAAATCTAATTCTGTCACTAAACCCATACCTGTCACCCAGCGCCTAAATACTAGGCCTCAAATTTATATCCCGCTAAATCTCTCGTTACCGCTGTCCTGTTGTGGCTGGGAAAGTTATTTAGTGTCCGTCAAAGCACATTTTTTGTTCTGGGTTGAAATACAATTCCCAATTTAGCAATTTCATAATTTAGTCGTTTCTGCTATATCAGAGCTATTTGAAATCTATCCCTAAAAGGGTAGATCATATTGAAGGTGCACATAGGGTCATTCAGAATAACTTCACACACACGCTTCTGTGCATTTCCAAGTCTAATTCTGTCACTAAATCCATACCGGTCACCCAGCGCCTAAATACTAGGCCTCAAATTTATATCCCGCTGAATTTGAATACAATACATTGGGCCAAATAATATATTTGTTGTTGTGGTGAACCATAACAATGAGAAAAACATCTAGTAAGGGACGCGGACGTGGACATGGTCGTGGTGGTGTTAGTGGACCCTCTGGTGCTGGGAGAGGACGTGGCCGTTCTGCCACATCCACACGTCCTAGTGTACCAACTACCTCAGGTCCCAGTAGCCGCCAGAATTTACAGCGATATATGGTGGGGCCCAATGCCGTTCTAAGGATGGTAAGGCCTGAGCAGGTACAGGCATTAGTCAATTGGGTGGCCGACAGTGGATCCAGCACGTTCACATTATCTCCCACCCAGTCTTCTGCAGAAAGCGCACAGATGGCGCCTGAAAACCAACCCCATCAGTCTGTCACATCACCCCCATGCATACCAGGGAAACTGTCTCAGCCTCAAGTTATGCAGCAGTCTCTTATGCTGTTTGAAGACTCCGCTGGCAGGGTTTCCCAAGGGCATCCACCTAGCCCTTCCCCAGCGGTGAAAGACATAGAATGCACTGACGCACAACCACTTATGTTTCCTGATGATGAGGACATGGGAATACCACCTCAGCATGTCTCTGATGATGACGAAACACAGGTGCCAACTGCTGCGTCTTTCTGCAGTGTGCAGACTGAACAGGAGGTCAGGGATCAAGACTGGGTGGAAGACGATGCAGGGGACGATGAGGTCCTAGACCCCACATGGAATGAAGGTCGTGCCACTGACTTTCACAGTTCGGAGGAAGAGGCAGTGGTGAGACCGAGCCAACAGCGTAGCAAAAGAGGGAGCAGTGGGCAAAAGCAGAACACCCGCCGCCAAGAGACTCCGCCTGCTACTGACCGCCGCCATCTGGGACCGAGCACCCCAAAGGCAGCTTCAAGGAGTTCCCTGGCATGGCACTTCTTCAAACAATGTGCTGACGACAAGACCCGAGTGGTTTGCACGCTGTGCCATCAGAGCCTGAAGCGAGGCATTAACGTTCTGAACCTGAGCACAACCTGCATGACCAGGCACCTGCATGCAAAGCATGAACTGCAGTGGAGTAAACACCTTAAAACCAAGGAAGTCACTCAGGCTCCCCCTGCTACCTCTTCTGCTGCTGCCGCCTCGGCCTATTCTGCTGCTGCCGCCTCGGCCTCTTCCTCCGCCTCTGGAGGAACGTTGGCACCTGCCGCCCAGCAAACAGGGGATGTACCACCAACACCACCACCACCACCTCCGTCACCAAGCGTCTCAACCATGTCACACGCCAGCGTTCAGCTCTCCATCTCACAAACATTTGATAGAAAGCGTAAATTCCCACCTAGCCACCCTCGATCCCTGGCCCTGAATGCCAGCATTTCTAAACTACTGGCCTATGAAATGCTGTCATTTAGGCTGGTGGACACAGACAGCTTCAAACAGCTCATGTCGCTTGCTGTCCCACAGTATGTTGTTCCCAGCCGGCACTACTTCTCCAAGAGAGCCGTGCCTTCCCTGCACAACCAAGTATCCGATAAAATCAAGTGTGCACTGCGCAACGCCATCTGTGGCAAGGTCCACCTAACCACAGATACGTGGACCAGTAAGCACGGCCAGGGACGCTATATCTCCCTAACTGCACACTGGGTAAATGTAGTGGCAGCTGGGCCCCAGGCGGAGAGCTGTTTGGCGCACGTCCTTCCGCCGCCAAGGATCGCAGGGCAACATTCTTTGCCTCCTGTTGCCACCTCCTCCTTCTCGGCTTCCTCCTCCTCTTCTTCCACCTGCTCATCCAGTCAGCCACACACCTTCACCACCAACTTCAGCACAGCCCGGGGTAAACGTCAGCAGGCCATTCTGAAACTCATATGTTTGGGGGACAGGCCCCACACCGCACAGGAGTTGTGGCGGGGTATAGAACAACAGACCGACGAGTGGTTGCTGCCGGTGAGCCTCAAGCCCGGCCTGGTGGTGTGTGATAATGGGCGAAATCTCGTTGCAGCTCTGGGACTAGCCAATTTGACGCACATCCCTTGCTTGGCGCATGTGCTGAATTTGGTGGTGCAGAAGTTCATTCACAACTACCCCGACATGTCAGAGCTGCTGCATAAAGTGCGGGCCGTCTGTTCGCGCTTCCGGCGTTCACATCCTGCTGCTGCTCGCCTGTCTGCGCTACAGCGTAACTTCGGCCTTCCCGCTCACCGCCTCATATGCGACGTGCCCACCAGGTGGAACTCCACCTTGCACATGCTGGACAGACTGTGCGAGCAGCAGCAGGCCATAGTGGAGTTTCAGCTGCAGCACGCACGGGTCAGTCGCACTACAGAACAGCACCACTTCACCACCAATGACTGGGCCTCCATGCGAGACCTGTGTGCCCTGTTGCGCTGTTTCGAGTACTCCACCAACATGGCCAGTGGCGATGACACCGTTATCAGCGTTACAATACCACTTCTATGTCTCCTTGAGAAAACACTTAGGGCGATGATGGAAGAGGAGGTGGCCCAGGAGGAGGAGGAGGAGGAGGAAGAGGGGTCATTTTTAGCACTTTCAGGCCAGTCTCTTCGAAGTGACTCAGAGGGAGGTTTTTGGCAACAGCAGAGGCCAGGTACAAATGTGGCCAGCCAGGGCCCACTACTGGAGGACGAGGAGGACGAGGATGAGGAGGAGGTGGAGGAGGATGAGGATGAAGCATGGTCACAGCGGGGTGGCACCCAACGCAGCTCGGGTCCATCACTGGTGCGTGGCTGGGGGGAAAGGCAGGACGATGACGATACGCCTCCCACAGAGGACAGCTTGTCCTTACCCCTGGGCAGCCTGGCACACATGAGCGACTACATGCTGCAGTGCCTGCGCAACGACAGCAGAGTTGCCCACATTTTAACCTGTGCGGACTACTGGGTTGCCACCCTGCTGGATCCACGCTACAAAGACAATGTGCCCACCTTACTTCCTGCACTGGAGCGTGATAGGAAGATGCGCGAGTACAAGCGCACGTTGGTAGACGCGCTACTGAGAGCATTCCCAAATGTCACAGGGGAACAAGTGGAAGCCCAAGGCCAAGGCAGAGGAGGAGCAAGAGGTCGCCAAGGCAGCTGTGTCACGGCCAGCTCCTCTGAGGGCAGGGTTAGCATGGCAGAGATGTGGAAAACTTTTGTCAACACGCCACAGCTAACTGCACCACCACCTGATACGCAACGTGTTAGCAGGAGGCAACATTTCACTAACATGGTGGAACAGTACGTGTGCACACCCCTCCACGTACTGACTGATGGTTCGGCCCCATTCAACTTCTGGGTCTCTAAATTGTCCACGTGGCCAGAGCTAGCCTTTTATGCCTTGGAGGTGCTGGCCTGCCCGGCAGCCAGCGTTTTGTCTGAACGTGTATTCAGCACGGCAGGGGGCGTCATTACAGACAAACGCAGCCGCCTGTCTACAGCCAATGTGGACAAGCTGACGTTCATAAAAATGAACCAGGCATGGATCCCACAGGACCTGTCCGTCCCTTGTCCAGATTAGACATTAACTACCTCCCCATAACCATATATTATTGGACTCCAGGGCACTTCCTCATTCAATCCTATTTTTATTTTCATTTTACCATTATATTGCGAGGCTACCCAAAGTTGAATGAACCTCTCCTCTGCCTGTGTGCTAGGCCTAAATATATGCCAATGGACTGTTGCAGTGGTGGGTGACGTGAAGCCTCATTCTCTGCTATGACATGCAGACTAATTCTCTGCTGACATGAAGACAGATTCTCTGTTACGGGACCTCCCTCCTCTGCCTGGGTGCTGGGCCTAAATATATGCCAATGGACTGTTGCAGTGGTGGGTGACGTGAAGCCTGATTCTCTGCTATGACATGCAGACTAATTCTCTGCTGACATGAAGACAGATTCTCTGTTACGGGACCTCTCTCCTCTGCCTGTGTGTGTGCTGGGCCTAAATATGTGCCAATGGACTGTTGCAGTGGTGGCTGACGTGAAGCCTCATTCTCTGCTATGACATGCAGACTAATTCTCTGCTGACATGAAGACAGATTCTCTGTTACGGGACCTCTCTCCTCTGCCTGTGTGTGTGCTGGGCCTAAATATATGCCAATGGACTGTTGCAGTGGTGGCTGACGTGAAGCCTCATTCTCTGCTATGACATGCAGACTAATTCTCTGCTGACATGAAGCCAGATTGTCTGTTACGGGACCTCTCTCCTCTGCCTGTGTGTGTGCTGGGCCTAAATATATGCCAATGGACTGTTGCAGTGGTGGCTGACGTGAAGCCTCATTCTCTGCTATGACATGCAGACTAATTCTCTGCTGACATGAAGACAGATTCTCTGTTACGGGACCTCTCTCCTCTGCCTGTGTGTGTGCTGGGCCTAAATATATGCCAATGGACTGTTGCAGTGGTGGCTGACGTGAAGCCTCATTCTCTGCTATGACATGCAGACTAATTCTCTGCTGACATGAAGCCAGATTGTCTGTTACGGGACCTCTCTCCTCTGCCTGTGTGTGTGCTGGGCCTAAATATATGCCAATGGACTGTTGCAGTGGTGGCTGACGTGAAGCCTCATTCTCTGCTATGACATGCAGACTAATTCTCTGCTGACATGAAGACAGATTCTCTGTTACGGGACCTCTCTCCTCTGCCTGTGTGTGTGCTGGGCCTAAATATATGCCAATGGACTGTTGCAGTGGTGGCTGATGTGAAGCCTCATTCTCTGCTATGACATGCAGACTAATTCTCTGCTGACATGAAGCCAGATTGTCTGTTACGGGACCTCTCTCCTCTGCCTGTGTGTGTGCTGGGCCTAAATATATGCCAATGGACTGTTGCAGTGGTGGCTGACGTGAAGCCTCATTCTCTGCTATGACATGCAGACTAATTCTCTGCTGACATGAAGACAGATTCTCTGTTACGGGACCTCCCTCCTCTGCCTGGGTGCTGGGCCTAAATATATGCCAATGGACTGTTGCAGTGGTGGCTGACGTGAAGCCTCATTCTCTGCTATGACATGCAGACTAATTCTCTGCTGACATGAAGACAGATTCTCTGTTACGGGACCTCCCTCCTCTGCCTGGGTGCTGGGCCTAAATATATGCCAATGGACTGTTGCAGTGGTGGGTGACGTGAAGCCTCATTCTCTGCTATGACATGCAGACTGATTCTCTGCTGACATGAAGCCAGATTGTCTGTTACGGGACCTCCCTCCTCTGCCTAGGTGCTGGGCCTAAATATATGCCAATGGACTGTTGCAGTGGTGGCTGACGTGAAGCCTCATTCTCTGCTATGACATGCAGACTAATTCTCTGCTGACATGAAGCCAGATTGTCTGTTACGGGACCTCTCTCCTCTGCCTGTGTGTGTGCTGGGCCTAAATATATGCCAATGGACTGTTGCAGTGGTGGCTGACGTGAAGCCTCATTCTCTGCTATGACATGCAGACTGATTCTCTGCTGACATGAAGACAGATTCTCTGTTACGGGACCTCTCTCCTCTGCCTGTGTGTGTGCTGGGCCTAAATATATGCCAATGGACTGTTGCAGTGGTGGCTGACGTGAAGCCTCATTCTCTGCTATGACATGCAGACTAATTCTCTGCTGACATGAAGCCAGATTGTCTGTTACGGGACCTCTCTCCTCTGCCTGTGTGTGTGCTGGGCCTAAATATATGCCAATGGACTGTTGCAGTGGTGGCTGACGTGAAGCCTCATTCTCTGCTATGACATGCAGACTAATTCTCTGCTGACATGAAGACAGATTCTCTGTTACGGGACCTCCCTCCTCTGCCTGGGTGCTGGGCCTAAATATATGCTAATGGACTGTTGCAGTGGTGGCTGACGTGAAGCCTCATTCTCTGCTATGACATGCAGACTAATTCTCTGCTGACATGAAGACAGATTCTCTGTTACGGGACCTCCCTCCTCTGCCTGGGTGCTGGGCCTAAATATATGCCAATGGACTGTTGCAGTGGTGGGTGACGTGAAGCCTCATTCTCTGCTATGACATGCAGACTGATTCTCTGCTGACATGAAGCCAGATTGTCTGTTACGGGACCTCCCTCCTCTGCCTGGGTGCTGGGCCTAAATATATGCCAATGGACTGTTGCAGTGGTGGCTGACGTGAAGCCTCATTCTCTGCTATGACATGCAGACTGATTCTCTGCTGACATGAAGCCAGATTGTCTGTTACGGGACCTCTCTCCTCTGCCTGTGTGCTAGGCCTAAATATATGCCAATGGACTGTTGCAGTGGTGGGTGACGTGAAGCCTCATTCTCTGCTATGACATGCAGACTGATTCTCTGCTGACATGAAGCCAGATTGTCTGTTACGGGACCTCCCTCCTCTGCCTGGGTGCTGGGCCTAAATATATGCCAATGGACTGTTGCAGTGGTGGCTGACGTGAAGCCTCATTCTCTGCTATGACATGCAGACTGATTCTCTGCTGACATGAAGCCAGATTGTCTGTTACGGGACCTCTCTCCTCTGCCTGTGTGCTAGGCCTAAATATATGCCAATGGACTGTTGCAGTGGTGGCTGACGTGAAGCCTCATTCTCTGCTATGACATGCAGACTGATTCTCTGCTGACATGAAGCCAGATCGTCTGTTACGGGACCTCTCTGCTCTGCCTGTGTGCTAGGCCTAAATATATGCCAATGGACTGTTGCAGTGGTGGGTGACGTGAAGCCTCATTCTCTGCTATGACATGCAGACTGATTCTCTGCTGTCATGAAGCCAGATTGTCTGTTACGGGACCTCTCTGCTCTGCCTGTGTGCTAGGCCTAAATATATGCCAATGGACTGTTGCAGTGGTGGGTGACGTGAAGCCTCATTCTCTGCTATGACATGCAGACTGATTCTCTGCTGACATGAAGCCAGATTGTCTGTTACGGGACCTCTCTCCTCTGCCTGTGTGCTAGGCCTAAATATATGCCAATGGACTGTTGCAGTGGTGGCTGACGTGAAGCCTCATTCTCTGCTATGACATGCAGACTAATTCTCTGCTGACATGAAGCCAGATTGTCTGTTACGGGACCTCTCTCCTCTGCCTGGGTGCTGGGCCTAAATTTATGACAATGGACTGTTGCAGTGGTGGCTGACGTGAAGCCTGATTCTCTGCTATGACATGCAGACTGATTCTCTGCTGACATGAAGCCAGATCCTCTGTTACGGGACCTCTCTCCTCTGCCTGTGTGTGTGCTGGGCCTAAATATATGCCAATGGACTGTTGCAGTGGTGGCTGACGTGAAGCCTCATTCTCTGCTATGACATGCAGACTGATTCTCTGCTGACATGAAGCCAGATTCTCTGTTACGGGACCTCTCTCCTCTGCCTGTGTGTGTGCTGGGCCTAAATATATGCCAATGGACTGTTGCAGTGGTGGCTGACGTGAAGCCTCATTCTCTGCTATGACATGCAGACTAATTCTCTGCTGACATGAAGACAGATTCTCTGTTACGGGACCTCCCTCCTCTGCCTGGGTGCTGGGCCTAAATATATGCCAATGGACTGTTGCAGTGGTGGCTGACGTGAAGCCTCATTCTCTGCTATGACATGCAGACTAATTCTCTGCTGACATGAAGACAGATTCTCTGTTACGGGACCTCTCTCCTCTGCCTGGGTGCCGGGGCCTAAATATCTGAGAATGGACTGTTCCAGTGGTGGGTGACGGGAAGCCAGATTCTCTGCTATGGAACCTCTCTCCAATTGATTTTGGTTAATTTTTATTTATTTAATTTTTATTTTAATTCATTTCCCTATCCACATTTGTTTGCAGGGGATTTACCTACATGTTGCTGCCTTTTGCAGCCCTCTAGCTCTTTCCTGGGCTGTTTTACAGCCTTTTTAGTGCCGAAAAGTTCGGGTCCCCATTGACTTCAATGGGGTTCGGGTTCGGGACGAAGTTCGGATCGGGTTCGGATCCCGAACCCGAACATTTCCGGGATGTTCGGCCGAACTTCTCGAACCCGAACATCCAGGTGTTCGCTCAACTCTAGTCAAAAGCAGTACAGTAAACATAGTAAAGGTATGGTAGATAGCATTACAGTAGAGGTAGCATTGGTAGCAGAGGAAGGGAACGTAGCACAGTTAGCAGTACAGTACATAAAGTACAGCTAGGCCAAAGTGAAGTATATGTGGTACATATACGGTAGCTAGCAATACAATACATGTAGCACACCTAGAAAGTAGTACAGTATTCATAGTATGAGTGCATAGTATGAGTAAAGAACACCCCACCTACTATCTGGCTCCAAAATTAGTATAACCACTGTTCAGAATTAATTCATCTCACCAATTAAAAAAGCCAACTCCCACGCAGTTGTCAATGAATTTAGAAAAAATCTATTGCTTTATTAGTGCACATTACATAATATTAAAATTCATCATACAGCAGCAGCATATAGTAAACGTAATAATCTCATTAAATACAGTTCAATCCTTCAGCGCAAGTTCATATAGACATAACCAGAGCAACATATGAAATAAGACCACAGGGAAATAAATAATACAAGTAAAATTTGTGTAACTCCAACCCCAACATACGTTTCGCCTCAAGCTTCCTCCGGGGAAGGATTGTACTGTATTTAATGAAATTATTACATTTACTATAACCTCTGCTCTATATTGCACTAAGCACTTTACATGTGATTATTGGGGGTATATGCTGATAGAAGAAGGCGCCAAACTCATGTGCGCCGAGTCCAACATTGGAATGATCATTGGGGTCACACGTCCTGTGTATCTCAATTTGGTGTATATGTATGCCACTGTTATATGATGAATTTTTAATATTATGTCATCTGCAATAACTGTATCGGAGATGGCTTTTTCAATTGGTGTGATGAGTAGAGAACAGTACAGTAGAAGAGCACAATCAGATAATACATGTATCACAGGCACAAATACACAACTTAGATATCTAGCATGAAGATATATGTACTACATGTATAAAGCAAAATCAGAAATAGGAGAAAGTGACCCCAGAAGTCCCCCAGCATATATAGCAAGGACAATGCCCGTATAATGAATAAGTATAGGGGGACACCCGAAAGTAAATAACTCGGTACAAGCTCCGAGCATGACGGCAGAAAACAGAAGAAAAGAGCTTAGAGTACCATTAATTTAGAAAAATATATACGTTTTTATTGAATACATGATAAAAAACACACATATGATGAATGCCAAGGACAGGGTAAGGGAGCAGAGGAAAAGAAAACGAGTGCCATCCTGGATGGACACACTGGTCACAAGATATAATATTCTATCAATATGGTTACTGTAAATATGGGAAAAAGACAAATAATAGTGTATGGTACAATGACCAACCCATAGATGCAGACCTGAAAAATAATAAATTGTGAACGGTGAGTGGAGATCAAAAAATGGTCAAACGGCCATGGCTATAGTGCATAATGAATAAATGGTACAAAAAACATGGATCATGCAGAGTGTAGACTATGTACCAAAAGATCAGCAATGATGGACCAGGCGAAAATAGCTCAGCGTTGGCAGCACATAGCCATGGCTGGGAGCCAGTGATCAAACACTCACCGATATGGGACCAGTTGTGAACAGAAAACCAGGTAGCGCCATCCTGGTTTTCTGTTCACAACTGGTCCCATATCGGTGAGTGTTTGATCACTGGCTCCCAGCCATGGCTATGTGCTGCCAACGCTGAGCTATTTTCGCCTGGTCCATCATTGCTGATCTTTTGGTACATAGTCTACACTCTGCATGATCCATGTTTTTTGTACCATTTATTCATTATGCACTATAGCCATGGCCGTTTGACCATTTTTTGATCTCCACTCACCGTTCACAATTTATTATTTTTCAGGTCTGCATCTATGGGTTGGTCATTGTACCATACACTATTATTTGTCTTTTTCCCATATTTACAGTAACCATATTGATAGAATATTATATCTTGTGACCAGTGTGTCCATCCAGGATGGCGCTCGTTTTCTTTTCCTCTGCTCCCTTACCCTGTCCTTGGCATTCATCATATGTGTGTTTTTTATCATGTATTCAATAAAAACGTATATATTTTTCTAAATTAATGGTACTCTAAGCTCTTTTCTTCTGTTTTCTGCCTACATGTATAAAGCAACATAGTGCATGTACTGTCTTACAAGAATATATCGGCATGGCAAACATAATACAAGTAGACAGCAGTACAGTAAAACATAATAAAGCTAGAGGATAGTACATTACTTTTAACTATTAGAAAGCAGTCTAGTACACGCATTAGGCTATGTTCACATCTGCGTTCAAGCTCTCCGTTCCTGTAGTCCGTCCGGAAGTAGAAAAAAAAATCTAAAAACGTATCTGTTCAACCTCCCATAGAAACTAATTGATGTATGTATGCATATGTTTGACTCCGTTAGTTGGTAATACGTTCGGAATACGTTTTTTCAGACGAAAAAAAAAAATCCTGCTTGGAGGATTCTTTTCTACGTTTAGAATAGCGGATTCTTGACGGAGCGTCCATTCACGTTCATTGTAGTAAATGAGAAACGGATTGTTAAATTTTTCTTTCGCGGACACAACGTTCCTATAGTACTTTTTTTGTTTATAAACATGCACAGAACAAACAGGAACTTCCAAATGAAGACAGGAAAAGAAGGTAGTGTCATGTGATAGTCACGTGAGCGCTACTCCTCACCATTTCTAAAAGCTGATGTTCAAGTTGGAGAAAGTCTCAAGAAAAGGGTATGAATTGATGCAATTGAAAAGTATTTACTTTGATCATCTACTGGGGAATGCTATTTGGCTACTGGGGCTATTATCTTTAAGCTGTGGATGCTATTAGGCACATGGGGCATGTTATTAGCCTTTTGTGAGATGCTATTACGCTACTGGGACATGTTATTTGGCTACTGGGGGCAAATATTTTGAAACTGTGGATGCTATAAGGCTACTGGGGAATGCTCTGGCTACTGGGGAATGCTCTGGCTACTGGGGGATGCTGTAAGGCTACTGGGGAATGCTATTATGCTACTGTGGAAGGCTATTGAAGGATGCTATTACGCTACTGGGGGATGCTATTACGCTACTGCCGGGGGTGCTACTAGGCTACTGGGGGATGCTATAAGGCTAGTGGGGGATGCTATAAGGCTACTGGGGAATGCTATTATGCTACTGTGGAAGGCTATTGGAGGATGCTATTACGCTACTGGGGGATGCTATTCGGCTACTGCCGGGGTGCTACTAGGCTACTGGGGGATGCTATAAGGCTAGTGGGGGATGCTATAAGGCTACTGGGGAATGCTATAAGGCTACCGTGGGCCAGATGAGAGTCATGAGGATCTAATCTGCCGTCTGATTTTGTGTGGGTCATTCACATTGTAGAGTGATCTAAGTTGTGGTCTGGTCTGTTGATGTTGGCAAAAGTCGAATTGCAATAGGGGGTTGATATAATTTTAAGGACCAGAGGAGCAATTTTGTGTTTTGACTAATCCCTGTTTTAACCCTTGTTGCATCTTGTGCCAATGTGTATGTTGAAATATGTCTATAAGCTCTTGTCTATAATGGTTCTGTAACGTTTTCAGATGTCTTCACCTTCTCCTTCGGTTGGCAGTCGAAGTACTCCATCCTTTCACATGGAGGTAAAAATCTTTAAATAAAAATAAATTATTATTGTTCCAAATAATAATAAATATGTCTGAACCACAATACATATTTATATATTTCAGGGACACTCCGACACTGAATCCTCTGCTGGCGAGGAATTGCGTTTTTCTCCTGAACCAATGGAGTCAGTAAGTGTGGAATGTTATATTTAGATTTTTTTGGTTTCTACACATCCATAATTGGTACAGTGGATATAAACTCGAAAGGTACATGATTTGCCAACACCGCAAAAGGACAGATAGGCCAATGTATTGGCAACAAGATATGAAAGAGTGTATATGGGTGATGCATTTTGGTTGCTGCAGGGCAGGCAGACGGCAATTTTAAATGAATCAAAAACTGTGTTTGTCTTTCAGACACAGGAGGGTACACATTCCATTGAAAATCTGCGAAGTAGACGTCATAACGACGACGATGTGAGTATCTATACTTAGGTTCTCTAAAGTAATCAATTGTCTTTTGTGATAACTATAACTATATTATTTATTAGGACACAAACAGGCAAAGTGAAAATCCATCACCTGTTCAAACAAGAACTTCCAGGCGTGGTGGTCGCGGACAACGTGGTCGTGGCAGTCGTCGTGGACGTGTAGGCCGTGTGAGTAGGCACATGTGCTGTGATGTGAGCTGTCCACACTGCCCCCAGTATACAGTATCTTATATCACCTATAAGATAACGTGGCCATCATACCCCAAAAAAAAAATATTATTATTATAACAAATGACCGTGAGGATTGGAGACATTGGTTTTACCCAAACAAAAATTTAAGTTTTCCTTATTCCATAATGGACATACCATGAACTGGGGCCACTCTCATATTAAATTAAAAGCAACAACCCGCTCGCCAAGTCTATATCTTTATACCCCTTCACACCCAAAGACGAAATACAAGGATACCAATTTTTTTTTACAATTTTTTAATTAAAACCAAAGATGCAGTGGGCAGTGGTGGCACATGCAACATATTCGCTATACAAGTTTTAACAAAAAAACTTAAGTGCAGTTGGAATTGCAGGTCGTTTTTTAAGGTAATGATAACATTTGTTTTAAACCAAATAGGGTAGACAGCAAGAATTGGACGAGGAAGATAGGCAATTTCTCCCAATCATAAACTGTGAGCTGCTAATACAGCTAGTAGAAGCAAGGCCAGCTCTATGGGACCAAACAGACCCCAAACACTCGGACCACAACACGACTCGTCGACAATGGCAAGAGGTCTATGCCAATGTGGTTCCCACATGGAACGATTTGAGCCGTCAGGCTCAAAATAATTGTGGTACATTAATTTCATTCTTTTTGTTAATTCATTTGGTTTTAGAAGATTTGATAGTGATGTTTCTAGTTGGAAGAATAGTGAAGTGAGCATAAGTTTTCTGTTCGGAAAAGTTGGTTTCAACAACTGATAAAGCCAATTCAGGTACCGGGCAAAATAACAGTTATATACAATGCAGAAAGTTGGACTGCCTGGAGCATCAGTTTTTTATTCAATCCGATGTCGACAGATAAGAATATATATAGCAGTATATACGGTTATTATACTTGATCTTTATTTTCTAGCTGAAATCATATCAACACGCTGGAGGTCAATACGCGATAGGTATATGTGTGACCTCAATCGTGATCGAACGGCGCCAAGTGGTTCAGGTACTTCTCGGAGGAAACCTTACCAATATGCACCACATTGTTTTCAGCAGCGCACGTGAGATAAATATCCTAAAGGGAAGCAAAAAAACAATAATGAATATAGAAATTATACCTTTATTTTCCCTATCTATTTTAGGACTCATTCAAGCACACTCCCTCCTGAAGCAGAACCTCTTGAACATGAGGAATCAACCGAACAATTGTCTGGACGATCTACTGATCAAACTTCGTTACCATCTCAGTCACAGGATTCTGCTCTGGAGTCGCGCCGCCGCCAAACTGAGACATGTGCTCAGATTGAAGATACTTGACCGTTCATTTCTTCTGCCTTTGACAGAGTTTTAAGTAGGCCGAGACCACTTCAAAGACCACATAGAGTCTTTGAGGATCTTGCACTGATCTTCCGAGATTGTTTATTAAAAATAGAGGAGGAGCAAACTCGTTATAAGCAAGAGTTAACTACCATGATCAAGCATGTCGAGGTAGTTTGTCGTTCAGAACCCCTTAACCATAATCAGCAGTTTCTCTTAACGTTAAGTCATTGGATGGACAACATGACTCCAGAGCAGAATTGTGATTGTCAAGTGACATTGATCAAAACTGTTTGGAAAATTAAATACCCTCCACCCTCTCATTTTGGTCCTCTGGCTCAGTCGTATCCCCCAGCCACCTCCTACCCAACATCCATGACTTCTCCACCGGCTCACTCATACACTGAGCCACATATCGCTCCCCAGTCACAAAACTTTCAACAGTCACAAAACTTTCTACAACCACAAAAAATTCCCCATTCACAAAACTTTAGCCAGTCCCAAAACTTTCCACCATCCAACACTTTACCTCCGTACCATAACGTCCAACAAGCCCAAAACGTAGGCACTGCACCAAACTTTCCAGCTTTCCACAACTTTCCATCAACATCCCACAACTTTATTCCATCCCAAAGCCATCCACCATCCCAAAGACAACCTACGTCCCACCAATACCCAACGTCTCACACATTTCAACCTTCTCAAAGCCATAGCACATCCCTCAGCTATCAACCTGCATCAACCTTTCAAGATACTTTAAGCCAATCTAAATCACAGCTACCTTCCTATGTCTCTGCACAAACACCTTTGCAATCCCAAAGCACTGTTAGTTCTCCAACACGTCTACAGACACCAAGTCCTAATGTGATTTCTATGTCAGCTCCAAATAGAATCTCCAAAAACGAAGGTGTTTCTACCTCCAGTTTTCCCACTCCCACCGCTTTTAATACCCCTTTCTCAAACAAATCTGTTCCATACCAATCTGGTACTGATTCATATTCCCTTCATCCACAACATCAACAACAGGGTGAATATGTCAGATCGCAACAGTCGTTCATGCAATCACTCCTAGACCAAAGTGCAGAAGATGATGGGTCCCCAATTGCAGCCCCAGGAAAGGCTCCATTCACTTAACCACCACCCTAGTTAACACAATATATAATATGTTTTCTTGAAGTTTATAAATGAGTACCTCACAAGGTTTATATTGACCACTGTGTAAATTTTTGCACTTTAATGATGTTGAACTTGAAAAATGTTCTATGTTTTATACTTTTATAGTTTTAGATTACTTTTAAGGATGTTTCAGATATGTGTGCAATCATTGTGCACTTATCAGCTTTCAGAAGCCCATACAAGCTGCTAAATATAGGCAGGTGGTTTGATTTCCTTGTTCGTACATTTAGATTTTCAAGAACTAACATGATAATCATAGCAGATTGGACCCTAAAAATAGTAATTGGCCTAATTATTCATGATTACTTTATCTCCAGGCCAAGGTGCTAATGACTGGCAGTTTTCCAGCTAGTTTTTTTCCCTTATATTAAGGATAAAAATGCCATTCATCAGCACATGGGTCAGAGACACAGAGATTAGCTACCATGACTAGACTCAGGTTGGTTCAACTCTTTTACAGTAATGGACTGCAATGGTTATGATGATAGTTCTTGTTTAACACTTGTGAGTGAGTGACACAGTACACAAATCTATATACTGTCACTTAGGTCTGCACAAAGCTGATTACTTTTTCAGTCTTCCACCTGTTGTTCCATTGCTATTGTCTCGCTATCGTGATCCTCCATTGTACACTAGCTTGAAAACGATGCAAATACAATACTAGAAATGGCATATGTCATTACTATTTTCTTTGATATAATGTCTCATGCACAAGACTGAACACACTCAGAGACATGGGGTTTGTCAACGAACAATTGTACCTGCTGATGTAATTTAAAGGGGTACTGGAGGACACACCATCAGTGATTACACTGATTCTTTGCATGTTGTGCCACCCACATGGCTGTAGTCTAGCACTTTTTACATCATATTGATGATGCACAGTAGCCCTGTGTTTGGCAAGACATGCATAACATTGAAATAACTGATAATGTGCATTTCCATTTGCATGTTCCATGTCACCATATAACTTCTGTCCCGCTCAAGGAAGACATGTCTCGCGGTGCATACTGTAGTGTGATGATTCAGAACTTGGTATGATGATGCTATCACATAGCATGTGCAATCATGAGAATGGTGTACACTTGCATCATGTACTAAGGAGGATCACAGTCACAGATAGAACAACCTTTTCACAATGGACATTTTGGTATTTCTACATGTACGGTAGAGATTATCTTATCCTTTTCTAATGTGAATTCTACTTCCATTGTGTTGAGCTATGTGCTTTTATGGGAGTTTATTTTTAAACTTATGCAAATGATTCTTAAAATATAAAAATATATATTAAAAAAAGGCTTTATCTAAATAAATACTTATATTATTTCAAATATACTTTGTCAGTGGTTTTAATACAGTCAAGACTCAAAACGACAAACAAGGGATATGCAGATGGTTGGAGAGGCATAGCTTACCTTCTGCTGATTTAAATGTAGGTAGACCGATGCATCATGGTTGACTCAACAATATATTAAGAACAAACAATAAAATAAACTATGATGTACATAACTAATTACAACTTTCAACTGTACATATTTAATAAACAAACAGTAACAAACAATAGAGAATTTTTTTTTTTTTTTTAGAACAACGCTGGAATATATAAGTTCAAATATGTTCATCCTGCCAAGGCACAGATCCAGCTGAAGAAATTAAATATTCTGCAAATCGATCGTGCATGCGACTCACAGCAACTGTTGATCTTGGGCCAGTTTCTATGTGATCTCCTGGTGGATTTAATGGCAGTGGCCTACGTAGGCAAAGGCTCTTTAGTCAGTACATAATTGTGCAACACAACACATGCTTTTATGACATCATCCACAGTATCTGTTTTCAATTGTATTGCACGAGTGAATATTCGCCATTTTGCAGTCAATATGCCAAAAGCACACTCGACCATTCTTCTTGCGCGAGTCAGTCTGTAATTGAACACTCTTTTGCGATAGTCTAGACCACGGCTGGCATATGGCTTCAGTAAATTTCCACACATTTGGAAAGCTTCATCTCCGACTAGAACAAATGGAAGAGCAGGGTTTGTAGTACCTGGTAAAGGCCTGGGCTCTGGTATACCATAGTTTCCTGAGTACAGCCTTCTTCCCATATTAGAATTTTTGTCATTTGTTCGTTCAAAAGCTCCAATATCAACAGACACAAATTTGTAATGTGAATCAACAATTGCCATTAGGATCACAGAAAAATACTTTTTATAGTTAAAAAAGGAGGATCCACTACGTGGGGGCTTCAAGACCATCACATGCTTCCCATCCACTGCACCAATACAATTGGGAAACTGTGTCACCTCATAAAACTTGTCGGCTATGCCGATCCACTGTTGGCAAGTAGGATGGGGAAGAAATTCTTCACACAGAAGATTCCAAATTGCCCGGAGGTATCTTTAACAATGTAAGATATTGTAGATTTTCCTAGTCGAAATTGAAAATGAAGACTGGAAAAACTTTCACCAGTAGCCAGAAACCTACAAAAAAATAAAATTAAATTTAACATAATTTTTACACAAATACTATTGCAGCAAAACAACTTTTCAGATTGTCCCACAAGCATTAATTAATGATCCTTCACAGCAAACATATCAACATTACCTAGTGGTTGAACGGAAAATGGTATAAAATTTGGATGCATTTACATATTTTAGGTAACTACTATACACTCACCTAAAGAATTATTAGGAACACCATACTAATACGGTGTTGGACCCCCTTTTGCCTTCAGAACTGCCTTAATTCTACGTGGCATTGATTCAACAAGGTGCTGATAGCATTCTTTAGAAATGTTGGCCCATATTGATAGGATAGCATCTTGCAGTTGATGGAGATTTGAGGGATGCACATCCAGGGCACGAAGCTCCAGTTCCACCACATCCCAAAGATGCTCTATTGGGTTGAGATCTGGTGACTGTGGGAGCCATTTTAGTACAGTGAACTCATTGTCATGTTCAAGAAACCATTTTTCCAGTCTTCAACAGTCCAATTTTGGTGAGCTCGTGCAAATTGTAGCCTCTTTTTCCTATTTGTAGTAGAGACGAGTGGTACCTGGTGGGGTCTTCTGCTGTTGTAGCCCATCCGCCTCAAGGTTGTGCGTGTTGTGGCTTCACAAATGCTTTGCTGCATACCTCAGTTGTAACGAGTGGTTATTTCAGTCAACATTGCTCTTCTATCAGCTTGAATCAGTCGGCCCATTCTCCTCTGACCTCTAGCATCAACAAGGCATTTTCGCCCACAGGACTGCCGCATACTGGATGTTTTTTCCTTTTCACACCATTCTTTGTAAACCCTAGAAATGGTTGTGCGTGAAAATCCCAGTAACTGAGCAGATTGTGAAATACTCAGACCGGCCCGTCTGGCACAAACAACCATGCCACGCTCAAAATTGCTTAAATCACCTTTCTTTCCCATTCTGACATTCAGTTTGGAGTTCAGAAGATTGTCTTGACCAGGGCCACAACCCTACATGCATTGAAGCAACTGCCATGTGATTGGTTGACTAGATAATCGCATTAATGAGAAATAGAACAGGTGTTCCTAATAATTCTTTAGGTGAGTGTATATAAAAAGTTGTATCTTGAGATTAATCATATACTCTCAATAATAATCAAATCAAAAAGGCTCTGAAACCCAGTAGAAGCAATAATGGAAAGTTGTACCATACATACCGCAGAGTGACCATGAGTCGTTCTTCTTGAGTTACACTTCGACGAAATTTCGTATCCTTCCGTCTCAATCGGCGACGTAAACGTTGTGAATGGTCATCAAAGCTTGCGACACTGACACGGAGATATTCTGAAAATTCTGACAGGGTGTTTTCTGAGTTCTTGATAAAGGGTCGAATAAACACCTCGTGTCATTCGGCATGATGTAATGGGATGCACCCAATATCGCTGTTTCCTTTTCATGGATGACATTCGCATGTTTTGAAGTTTCCATACCATATAGTCCACAGAAAAAAGGACATGAGCGGGCAGCATTGTTCCTCTTCCAGCAAATGAATGTCACAATATAGCACCATTTTTATATAGCATGCAGATAGGGGAGGGACAACTGAAGAAAAAAAAAAAAAAAAGAGAAAACAGATCCGTTGCATGAGTAATTGAACGGATTGAACGGACATTTAACGGACATTTTTAATCCGTTTATTAACGTATCCGTTAGATGGTAACCGTTTCAAAACGTAGCAAAATATGTCCGTTCCGATATAAATGAATCAGTTTCAATTTTGAGACGGACGCAATTCATAACAGAAAGCCGAACGGAGGACTAAACGCTGATGTGAACAAGCCCTTACAGATATATCACATAAAAGCACAGGTAGGTAGATAATAGTTTCAGCAAAAGTCAAGAGAAGTTATGTAGTCAATTTGCAAAAGAGTTTGCTTCTCACCGAGCAAGGACTCTTTGGGGTAGATGAGGATGAGGGTGACAGAGAGGAGGCTGAGGAAAGTGAGGTAGCTAGCTGGGTAACAGTTAGAAAGCGGGGTAGAGGGAAGAGTGCCAGGGAGGCTATCCCTGATCTGACACACCCCAACAAGTTTGCACGTTTGGCAGATGAGGGGGATGTCAGTCCAGGGACGGCACTGCCGCAGCCGGACACTTCCTCTGCCAGTCAGGGGAATGTCAGCTCCGGTAAGCAGGGGACCAGGAGAGCAGGGCAGGCCAGACAGGTTCTGGTAGTGGGAGACTCAATTATTAGGGGAACAGATAGGGAAATCTGTCACAAAGACCGTGATCACCAAACAGTGTGCTGTCTTCCTGGCGCTAGAGTTTGACACATCGCGGATCGGGTTGACATTACTGGGAGGGGTTGGAGAAGATCCAGTGGTCATGGTCCATATCGGAACCAATGACAAAGTTAGGGGTAGGTGGAGAGTCCTTAAAAATGATTTCAGGGATTTAGGTCAAAAGCTTAGGGCAAGGACCTCAAAGGTAGTATTTTCCGAAATACTACCTGTACCACGGGCCACACAAGAAAGGCAGCGGGAGATTAGGGAGATTAACAAGTGGCTCAAGAACTGGTGTAGGAAGGAGGGGTTTGGGTTCCTGGAGAACTGGGCCGACTTCTCTATCGGCTACAGGCTCTATCGTAGGGACGGGCTGCACCTCAATGGGGAAGGGGCAGTTGTGTTGGGGAAGAAGATGGCTAGAAGGTTGGAGAAGTGTTTAAACTAGGGACTGGGGGGAGGGTAATTATGTTATTGGAGGGGAAGATAGTGCAGATAGAGACCGGGGACAAGGTAGTGGGACTGGGGGAGGAATGGAAGAAGGGACTAGAACAGTTCAGAAGGAAAGGTGTAGGGTAATGTATGTATACTAATGCCAGAAGCCTGACTAATAAAACGGGGGAGCTGGAATTAGTGATGTGTGAGGAGGACATAGTGGGAATAACTGAGACTAGGGGAATAACTGGCTGGATGATAGCTATGACTGGGCAGTTTATGTACAGGGTTACAGTCTGTTTAGAAAGGATCGTAAAAACCGGAGAGGGGGAGGGGTCTGCCTTTATGTAAAGTCCTGTCTACACTCCGTGAAGATATAAGTGAGGGACATGAACATGTGGAGTCACTGTGGGTAGAGATACATGGAGCTAAAAACAATAATAAATTACTAATAGGAGTTTACTACAAACCACCTAATATACCAGAGTCCACAGAAAATCTACTACTAAATGAGATAGACAAGGCGGCAAATCATAATGAGGTGGTTATTTATGGGGGACTTCAACTACCCAGATATAGACTGGGAAACTGAAACTTGTATATCTCATAAAGGAAACAGGTTCTTAGCAATAACCAAAGACCTCTCCCAACTGGTTCAGGACCCGACCAGAGGGTCTGCCATACTGGACTTAGTATTAACCAATAGGCCTGACAGAACAACAGACGTGCAGGTTGGGGGACACCTGGGAAATAGTGACCATAAAGTAATAACCTTCAAATTATCAGGAGGAACAAAAATACCAAACTTCAAAAAAGCTAAATTTAGCCAACTAAGAGACGCCATAGGCCTAACTAAATGGGATAAAGTCCTCACAAATAAAAATACAGCCACAAAATGGGATATCTTTAAAAGCATCCTAAAATCTCATTGTGAGAGGTACATACCGTATGGGAATAAAAGGTTAAGGAACAAAAAGAAACCAATGTGGATAAACAGAACTGTAAAGAAAGCAATAAATGACAAAAATAAAGCATATAAAACAGTAAAACAGGAGGGTAGCACGGAAGCACTGAAAAACTATAAGGAAAAAAATAGAAAATGTAAAAAACAAATAAAAGCGGCCAAACTAGAGACCGAGAGATTAATTGCCAAAGAGAGTAAAACTAACCCTAAAATGTTCTTCAATTATATAAATGTTAAAAAGTATAAATCTGAAGGTGTCAGCCCTTTAAAGAGTAATGAGGGGGGAGTCGCAGAGAGCGACGAGGAGAAAGCAAAGCTGTTAAATATTTTTTTCTCCAATGCATTCACTGAGGAAAATAAACTGTCAGATGAAATGCTGAATATTGAAATAAACTCCCCATTAAAAGTGTCCTGTCTGACCCAGGAGGAAGTACAACAGCGACTTAAAAAGATTAAAATAGACAAATCGCCAGGACCGGGTGGCATACACCCCCGTATCCTAAGGGAATTAAGTAATGTCATAGCCAGACCCTTATTTCTGATATTTGCAGATTCTATACTGACAGGGAATGTCCCACAGGATTGCCGCATGGCAAATGTGGTGCCAATATTCAAAAAGGCTCCAAAAACAGAGCCTGGAAACTATAGGCCGGTAAGTTTAACATCTGTTGTGGGTAAACTGTTTGAAGGTTTTCTGAGAGATACTATGTTAGAGCATCTTAACGGAAATAAGCAAATAACGCCATATCAGCATGGCTTCGTGAGGGATCGGTCATTTCAAACTAATTTAATCAGTTTCTATGAGGAGGTAAGTTCTAGACTTGACAGCGGCGAATCAATGGATGTGGTGTATCTGGACTTCTCCAAAGCATTTGACACTGTACCACATAAAAGGTTAGTATATAAAATGAGAATGCTCGGACTGGGAGAAAACGTCTGTAAGTGGGTAAGTAACTGGCTCAATGATAGAAAACAGAGGGTGGTTATTAACGGTACATACTCAGATTGGGTCACTGTCACTAGTGGGGTACCTCAGGGGTCAGTATTGGGCCCTATTCTCTTCAATATATTTATTAATGATCTTGTAGAAGGCTTGCATAGTAAAATATCAATTTTCGCAGATGACACTAAACTGTGTAAAGTAATTAACACTGAAGAGGACAGTATACTACTACAGAGGGATCTGGATAGATTGCAGGCTTGGGCAGATACGTGGCAGATGAGGTTTAACACTGACAAATGTAAAGTTATGCACATGGGAAGGAATAATGCAAGTCACCCGTACATACTAAATGGTAAAACACTCGGTAACACTGGCATGGAAAAGGATCTAGGAATTTTAATAAACAGCAAACTAAGCTGCAAAAAACAGTGTCAGGCATCTGCTGCCAAGGCCAATAAGATAATGGGTTGCATCAAAAGGTGCATAGATGCCCGTGATGAGAACATAGTCCTACCACTTTACAAATCATTAGTCAGACCACACATGGAGTACTGTGTACAGTTCTGGGCTCCAGTGAAGAAGGCAGACATAGCAGAGCTGGAGAGTGTCCAGAGGAGGGCAACTAAAGTAACAACTGGAATGGGGCAACTACAGTACCCTGAAAGATGATCAAAATTAGGGTTATTCACTTTAGAAAAAAGACGACTGAGGGGAGATCTAATTACTATGTATAAATATATCAGGGATCAGTACAGATATCTATGCCATCATCTATTTATCCCCTAGACTGTGACTGTGACAAGGGGACATCCTCTGCTTCTGGAGGAAAGAAGGTTTGTACACAAACATAGAAGAGGATTCTTTACGGTAAGAGCAGTGAGACTATGGAACTCTCTGCCTGAGGAGGTGGTGATGGTGAATACAATAAAGGAATTCAAGAGGGGCCTGGATGTATTTCTGGAGTGTAATAATATTACAGGATATAGCTACTAGAGAGGGATCATTGATCCAGGGAGTTATTCTGATTGCCTGATTGGAGTCGGGAAGGAATTTTTTATTCCCCTAAAGTGAGGAAAATTGGCTTGTACCTCACAGTTTTTTTTTTGCCTTCCTCTGGATCAACTTGCAGGATGACAGGCCGAACTGGATGGACAAATGTATTTTTTTGGCCTTATGTACTATGTTACTATGTTACTAATATAGACAATAGTACAGTAAAGTACCACAGATTAATAGAAATACAGTACATAAAACATAGGTAGAGAGCATGAAAATACAAAAAGTGCAAGTAGATAGCATTAGAGTCAACGCAGCATAGGTAGAGGGCACTAATACTAGCATGTGTACTATATGTGTACTTTATGTACATAGCAGTAAAATATATGTGGCACAGGTAAAGAGTAGTGTTGTCACGGACGGTGTACAGGAAACAAGGCAAAGCAACATGTATAAACGACTCGCTGGATCCAAAAACGAAGGAACCAAGGGAGACCCCTGCAGAAGACCTGGCACTTTCCCTGGCTGCTCAGCCTATGCAAAGATCCGAATGGTGGAGGTTTGCATATCCACGAACCTTGACTATAAAGCCCTGAGCACCCTACAATAGTGAGGGGACACGACCACCGGCTCCCTACACAAGATACGGAGGGAGTCAGGGTCACCTGGGATCCAGCAAACAGATAATAACAGATAAAGGTACAACACTTAGCTTTGAAGCAAACAGGAGGACAGAGTCAGCGTGCACACACACTCCAGGAAGTAGTATAAGCCGCCCAGAAAAGCCTTCTGGGGAAGAATTTAAAGGGAAGCAATTAGTCCAACACATGACAGCTGAGAGAGGCTGACGAGAGGAGGGGCTGAATACCACAACACAGAAACTCAAGGAGGAGGTTCTGAAAGGCCTCTGTCAGAGCTTCTCAGCTGTCTGGTTGTGACAGTACCCCTCCCTCTACGAGTGGACTCCGGACACTCAGAACCCACCTTCTCAGGATGGGACCTATGGAAAGCCCTGATGAGACGAGAGGCCTTAATGTCCGTCACTGGGACCCACATCCTCTCCTCAGGACCATACCCCTCCCACTGAACAAGGTACTGAAGAGAACCACGGACAAGACGAGAATCCACAATCCTAGAGACCTGAAATTCAAGATTCCCATCAACCATAATCGGAGGAGGAGGCAAAGGCGAGGGTACAATGGGTTGAACATAAGGTTTCAATAAGGACTTATGAAAAACATTATGGATCTTCCAAGTCTGAGGAAGATCAAGACGGTATGCAACAGGATTGATGACAGACAGGATTTTATAAGGCCCAATAAACCTAGGACCCAACTTCCAGGAGGGAACCTTCAATCTGATATTCTTGGTAGACAACCACACCAGATCACCAACATTCAGGTCCAGACCAAGCACACGTCTCTTATCAGCCACACGCTTATATCTCTCACTCATGCTCTTTAGATTATCTTGAATCTTTTGCCAAATAGATGACAAAGACGAGGAGAATCTGTCCTCATCAGGTAAACCAGAAGACCCCTCTCCCGAGAAAGTCCCAAACTGTGGATGAAACCCATATGCACCAAAAAATGGTGACTTATCAGAGGACTCCTGACGACGGTTATTTAAAGCAAACTCAGCAAGGGACAAAAAAGAACACCAATCCTCTTGATTCTCCGCCACAAAACAACGCAGATATGTCTCCAGATTCTGATTGACGCGCTCTGTCTGGCCATTCGACTGCGGATGGAAAGCAGAAGAGAATGACAACCGAACCCCCAAGCGAGAACAGAAAGCCTTCCAGAATCTGGAAACAAACTGCGTGCCCCTATCAGAGACTATGTCTGAAGGAATACCGTGCAATTTGACAATGTGATCAACAAATGCCTGCGCCAGCGTCTTAGCATTGGGCAAACCAGGAAAAGGGATAAAATGCACCATTTTGCTAAAACGGTCCACCACCACCAGAATCACAGTCTTCCCCGAGGAACGAGGCAGGTCCGTTATGAAGTCCATGGACAGATGTGTCCAAGGACGGGAAGGAATGGGTAAGGGAAGGAGAGGACCTGATGGCCGTGAATGAGGGACTTTGGCACGAGCGCAAGTCTCGCAGGCTGCCACAAAACCCTCAACCGATTTACGAAGCGCAGGCCACCAGAATCTCCGAGCGATGAGATCCAGTGTGGCTCTTACCCCCGGGTGCCCAGCAAGGACCGTATCGTGGTGTTCTTTAAAAATCTTGTGTCTTAAAGCGAGAGGCACAAACAACCTCCCAGGAGGACAAAGATCAGGAGCCTCTGACTGGGCTGCCTGCACCTCTGCCTCCAATTCAGGAAAAAGAGCAGAGACCACCACACCTTCAGCCAAAATGGGACCCGGGTCTTCAAAATTCCCGCCTCCCGGAAAACAACGTGACAGGGCATCTGCCTTCACATTCTTAACTCCAGGGCGGAACGTGACAACAAAATTAAACCTAGAAAAGAACAACGACCATCTGGCCTGTCTCGGGTTCAGACGCTTGGCTGACTCCAAGTAGGCCAGATTTTTATGGTCAGTAAATACGGTAATAGGGTGTCTGGCTCCCTCTAGCCAATGGCGCCATTCCTCAAAAGCCAACTTGATGGCCAACAATTCCCTATCTCCCACATCGTAATTTCTCTCTGCGGAGGAGAGTTTTCTTGAAAAAAAGGCACACGGTCGCCATTTGGCAGGAGAGGAACCCTGAGACAAGACCGCCCCCACACCCACCTCAGAAGCATCAACCTCAACTATGAAGGGTAAAGAAACATCAGGTTGCACCAAGATGGGAGCAGAAGCAAAACTCTCCTTGATATCAGAAAAAGCCTTACGCGCCTCTACTGACCAAGAAGAAAAATCTACCCCCTTTCTGGTCATATCAGTGAGTGGTTTAACAATAGAAGAATAATTCAAAATGAACTTCCTGTAATAATTGGCAAAGCCCAAAAAACGCATCAGTGCCTTTTGATTCTCAGGAAGCTCCCACTCAAGCACAGCGCGGACCTTCTCGGGGTCCATGCGAAAACCAGAAGCGGAGAGAAGAAACCCCAGAAATTGAATTTCTGGAACCGCAAACACACATTTTTCCAGTTTCGCATATAATTTATTCTCCCGCAGGATGAGCAAGACCTGACGTAAATGTTCCTTATGAGTTTTGAAATCGGGAGAAAAAATCAAAATGTCATCCAAATACACCAATACAAATTTTCCCATCAAATGATAAAAAATGCTGTTCACGAAATGCTGAAAAACGGCTGGGGCATTCATCAAACCAAAAGGCATAACCAAATTTTCAAAATGGCCCTCAGGGGTATTGAAGGCCGTCTTCAATTCGTCCCCTTCTCTGACCCTGACCAGGTTGTATGCCCCTCTTAAATCTAATTTGGAAAAGACTTTAGCCCCAACAACCTGGTTAAACAGGTCCGGGATCAGAGGAAGCGGATAAGGGTCACGAATTGTGATATTGTTCAGCTCCCTGAAATCCAGACAAGGTCTTAAAGAACCATCTTTTTTCTTAACAAAGAAAAAACCAGCGGCAACAGGTGACTTCGAGGGTCGTATGTGTCCTTTTCTCAGACTCTCAGAGATATAAGCACGCATAGCGATCCTCTCAGGTTGGGAAAGATTGTATAAATGAGATTTAGGCAGCTTGGCGTCTGGGATGAGATTAATAGGGCAATCGTACTCCCTGTGCGGGGGCAAATCCTGAACTCCACTCTCAGAGAAGACATCCGAAAATTCAGAGAGAAAAGATGGTACAGTCTTAGTAGCAACCTCAGAAACAGATGTCATGAGGCAATTCTCTCTGCAAAAGTCACTCCAACCATTTATTTGCCTCGCTTGCCAATCAATGGTGGGGTTATGCTTAGTGAGCCAGGGCAGCCCCAACACCAGAGGGGTGGGTAAACCGCTAAGGACGAAACATGACACATCCTCAACATGAGCATCACTCACAATTAAACGGATATTGTGAACTATGCCCTTTAATGATTTTTGAGAAAGTGGAGCGGAATCGATAGCAAAAACAGGAATATCCTTTCCCAAAGTGCGCACCTGGAAACCATGAGTTATCGCAAATTGATTATCAATGAGATTAACCGCTGCTCCACTATCCACAAAAATCTCACAAAAAATGTTCTTGCTCTCTAGCGCCACCCTAGCCGGCAGGACAAAACGGAAACTACAATCAAATGGAAAACCTTCAATTTCCGCCTCAACCCTGCCAATAGTAACAGACGGAACATTCTTAAAAGATTTTTTCCTGTTTGTTTCTTTATTACTCCCAGAAAACTGCCTGAATCTCCTAGAGGGACAAATATTTGCCAAATGATTTATACCTCCACAACAAAAACAAACCCTCCCATGCGAGCTGAATCTTCTATTGTCAGAAGCAATCAACCCCAGCTGCATGGGCTCCTGCTCAGAAGGGGCTGACGGCGACTGAGACCCCTGCGCACAGAGCGGGACCGCTGCACTGTCCTGGGACTGCGTATGACAGGAAGGAGAGATCTCTCCTTTCTCTCTAAGACGCCTGTCAATACGAACGGCCTGAGACATAGCAGAGTCCAAAGAAATAGGCCTCTCATGAAAAGCAAATGCATCTTTCAATTCCTCTGAAAGACCATGGCAAAATTGACTTCGGAGCGCAGCATCATTCCAACCAGTATCAACTGCCCATCTCCGAAATTCTGAGCAGTATATTTCTGAGGATTGTTTACCCTGGCATAATAGACGTAGTTTTAGAGCAATACGATCCGGATCATCATATATCTGACCCAGGGCTAAAAAGAATTCATCCACTGAACGGAGAGGCCATGCCCCCTCCCGCAGCGAAAAGGCCCAGGACTGAGCGTTACCTCTGAGCAGCGATATAATGATCCCCACCCTCCGTTCCTCATCACCAGAGGAGTGGGGAAGAAGGCGAAAATGGAGTTTGCAAGCCTCTCTAAAACGTACAAAATTCTCACTACCCCCGGAGAACGTATCCGGGAGCGAGATCTTAGGCTCAGAACAAACTCCATGAACGCAAGCTGAACCGGTCACTTGAAGCTGAGAAAAAGTCTTATGGAGATCAGCTACCTCCAATGAAAGACCCTGGAAGCGTTCAGCCAAAAGTGAAAGCGGATCCATGCTTGAGACGGTTATGGCGGCTTATAATGTCACGGACGATGTACAGGAAACAAGGCAAAGCAACATGTATAAACGACTCGCTGGATCCAAAAACTAAGGAACCAAGGGAGACCCCTGCAGAAGACCTGGCACTTTCCCTGGCTGCTCAGCCTATGCAAAGATCCGAATGGTGGAGGTTTGCATATCCACGAACCTTGACTATAAAGCCCTGAGCACCCTACAATAGTGAGGGGACACGACCACCGGCTCCCTACACAAGATACGGAGGGAGTCAGGGTCACCTGGGATCCAGCAAACAGATAATAACAGATAAAGGTACAACACTTAGCTTTGAAGCAAACAGGAGGACAGAGTCAGCGTGCACACACACTCCAGGAAGTAGTATAAGCCGCCCAGAAAAGCCTTCTGGGGAAGAATTTAAAGGGAAGCAATTAGTCCAACACATGACAGCTGAGAGAGGCTGACGAGAGGAGGGGCTGAATACCACAACACAGAAACTCAAGGAGGAGGTTCTGAAAGGCCTCTGTCAGAGCTTCTCAGCTGTCTGGTTGTGACAAGTGTAGAACATGTATAGTAGTGGTACAGTACATGCAGCACAGGTAACATTCAGCATAGTCCGTATACTGTAGCATATGTAAATAGCAGCACGTTATATGTAAGGTAGGTAGAGGTAGAAAGCTGTACAGTTGATGAGGCACAGGCAGAGAGTAGGTCTGTACAGTGTATGCTTGCAAGCAGAGACACATGTAGAGAGCATGACAGTGCATGTACAGTAGTACAGGTAGAAACTGGTGCACTACATGCAGTACAACTAGTGAGCAGTGCAGTATATGAATTGTAGAACAGTTAAAGAGCAGGACAGTGCATGTAGTATAGGTAGAGACTGGTGCACTATATGCAGTACAACTAGTGAGCAGTGCAGTATATGAATTGTAGAACAAGTAAAGAGCAGGACAGTGCATGTAGTATAGGTAGAGACTGGTGCACTACATGCAGTACAACTATTGAGCAGCACAATATATGTATCGTAGAACAAGTAAAGAGCAGGACAGTGCATGTAGTATAGGTAGAGACTGGTGCACTACGTGCAGTACAACTAGTGAGCAGCACAGTATAGGTATTGTAGAAGAGGTAAAGAGCAGGACAGTGCATGTAGTATAGGCAGAGACTGGTGCACTATATGCAGTACAATTAGTGAGCAGTGCAGCATATGTATTGTAGAACAGGTAAAGAGCAGGACAGTGCATGTAGTATAGGTAGAGACTGGTGCACTATATGCAGTACAACTAGTGAGCAGTGCAGTATATTTATTGTACAACAAGTAAAGAGCAGGACAGTGCATGTAGTATAGCTAGAGACTGATGCACTACATGCAGTACAACTAGTGAGCCACACAGTATAGGTGCTATAGAAAAGGTAAAAAGCAGGACAATGCGTGCAGTATAGGCAGAGAATGGTGCACTATATGCAGTACAATTAGTGAGCAGTGCAGTATATGTATTGTAGAACAAGTAAAGAGCAGGACAGTGCATGTAGTATAGGTAGAGACTGGTGCACTATATGCAGTACAACTAGTGAGCCGCACAGTATAGGTACTGTAGAAGAGGTAAAAAGCAGGACAATGCGTGCAGTATAGGCAGAGACTGGTGCACTATATGCAGTACAATTAGTGAGCAGTGCAGCATATGTATTGTAGAACAGGTAAAGAGCAGGACAGTGCATGTAGTATAGGTAGAGACGACTGGTGCACTATATGCAGTACAACTAGTGAGCAGTGCAGTATATTTATTGTAGAACAAGTAAAGAGCAGGACAGTGCATGTAGTATAGCTAGAGACTGATGCACTACATGCAGTACAACTAGTGAGCCACACAGTATAGGTGCTATAGAAGAGGTAAAAAGCAGGACAATGCGTGCAGTATAGGCAGAGAATGGTGCACTATATGCAGTACAATTAGTGAGCAGTGCAGTATATGCATTGTAGAACAAGTAAAGAGCAGGACAGTACACGTAGTACAGGTAGAGACTGGTGCACTACATGCAGTACAACTAGTGAGCCGCACAGTATAGGTACTGTAGAAGAGGTAAAGAGCAGGACACTGCATGTAGTACTGGTAAAGTGCAGTACAGTAAATGTGGAATATACATAATATGCACAAGTACTTATACTGTATACAATAGACACACAGAAATATGTATATTTTGAAGTTCTAGAGAGAAACGTATAAGGGAAATATTTTTGCTTTTCCACTTTTCTGGTCCAACTGAGTTTGAAAAAAATATGACCAACAAATAGTTGACCTATCACTGCTTCCACCTGAACTTTACTAGTCAATAAAAAACTGTTCTTTTTACTGATTGACACACATTGTAAAAAGGCAATGCCATGCACCTTAATTATGTTTGAAGATAGTTGCAGTGCTAAAGCTCCATGTGTCACTTATCAGCATTTTAAATGAGTGACAGCTCAGCCAAACCACAGCTCTATATGTCTGGAAGTATTGTGTATATAAAGGCTGAAATTGTTGAATATTCTATAGAGCAAATGCAAGAAAAGGTTAATTTCCCACTTTATACATTTCCTTTGCAATATAATTTCTAAGAGCACTCTCAGAATATCTCCAAGCAACTGGGAAGTAGCAAGTAATGAGGATCAAACCAAGAACAAGCTGTTGCTAAGCAACAATAGTACATAAATGCATTGTGACAAAAATGGAAATTCTGCATAGCACATTGTACTTAAAAAAAAAATAACAAGAAGACAGATTTGAAACTTAACTCATTATTTTCCATAGGTGTGCTATATTCTTGACACATACAGTATGTTTTACCCAAATATGTGTACATGTGTGATGCATAATGGGCAAATGCTTGCAAGGTGCAGTATGTAAGTCAAAATTAAGTTAAATGACATCATTAGGAAAAGAGAAGAGTCTATCCAACACAATATACCTAAGGCTATGCTCACATTTCATTCTGTGAACATGTTCAATGTATGCATCTAAAAAACTCCACATGCATTCGAGCCATAAGTCCTCCCTCATTCATCCATAGCAGACAAAATGAGTCTCTGAGTCTGAAAGGCTTATTAAAAGCAAAGATGTCATAAATTATATTTGGTCCACATTTACTAATGGAAAATTTACCTAGACCCTTTCAAAAATTGAGCTAACAATTGGTGAATCTAGTGTTAAAAAATCCATTGTGCCTATCTTGTCAGGGGGTGTCTTAATTGAATGAGGCATTGCTTGGAAGGAAAAAGTAGTGGCCTACCCTATGACATGTTGCATCAAAGTTGCATAAAATTGTGTTGAAAAGTAATCGAACCATTAGTTGGTATAGAGTTAAAGAAAACTGTCTAGCCACATACCAAATTTATCATCCAGTCAGAGCCACTGTGATAAACCTGGTGCAGCTCTAGACATTCATTATCCAGAAATACGCCTATATTAGGTGTATTTCTGGTGCAGATTGCAGCACAAATAATTTGCGCCTCGCAATCTGTGACTTTTGCCCACTCACACCACGTCTAAAAAAGTGGTAATGGCATGGGTAGGGAAGGGGACAGACCAGCAGGCCCATCTCATTCATAATTTTTTACTTCTGTTTTAGGCTTAGAAAATGGTCTAAATTAAGCCAGCAAGGAAGCTGTGTTACATTTAGAACTGGCGCTGGATGCACCTAAGTTATGTAGAGGTCGGCGCCTCTACATAACTGCGACGGATCCACCTGCTTCATTGTTGGTGTATATAAACAGATACTAGATTCTACATTTTGTTTTGATTGAATTGCATCATAATTACAATCATGTATGCAGATAAGGTATTGCCCTCAGAAGTGAGCCCACCTATTTATAAAAAAAAATATGTCCAATCAGTGGCGTACCAAGGGGGGGATGGGGGGGGGCGGCCCGCCCCGGGTGCCACTCACAAGGGGGGTGCCATGACGGAGTCACCCCTCCATCCACTGCTGCACCGCGACGCGACTCCGCCAGGCGCCGGCTTCTGTGGAAGGATTATTGCGGCGGCGCGCAACATGACGTCACGACGCTGACGCCGCGCCGCCTTCACCGAAGCGGAAGGATCCATTACCAGCGGTCGGACGGAGCCTGAGGCATCATCAAAATGTGAGTAAATAATTGTGTAATTAAGGGGTGTGTGTGTGCGTAATTAAGTGGGGATTTGTAATTAAGGGGGGGTGTAATTAAGGTATGTGTGTGTGTAATTAAGGGAGGGGTAAGGTGGGGAGGGAGGGGGTGTAATTAAGGGGGGAGTGTGTAATTAAGGGGGGTGTAATTAAGGGAGGGGGTGTAATTAAGGTGGGGAGGGAGGGGGTGTAATTAAGGGGAGAAGAGAGGGGGTGTAATTAAGGGGGGTGTGTGTAATTAAGGGGGGTGTAATTAAGGTGGGGAGGGAGGGGGTGTAATTAAGGGGGGGAGTTATTAAGGGAGGGGGTGTAATTAAGGTGGGGAGGGAGTGTAATTAAGGTGGGGAGGGAGGGGGTGTAATTTGTAATAAATATTATTGAAAACATTGAAAAAAGTTTGTGCATGTTTTCTTAACTTTCTTGGGCGGGGGGGGTGCCAAACAAAGGGTTCGCCCCGGGTGCCAAATGCTCTAGGTACGCCCCTGTGTCCAATATCCAAATCCTGTGCTTGAAGCTGATAAAAGCTTGCCTCCTAATAAGAAAAAGAATAAGCAATAGGGTAAAAGAAAAGTCAAAGCTACTGTACATGTACTGTGCATGCTAAATGGTTTGCGAAGTTTCTGTAAAGTTTCACATTCATCCAGGTCATGGTACAGTATATATCGGTAGTAACACTCCAAAGACTTACTGATAGGGAACTTAGATTGTGAGCATCATTAGGGACAGCAAGTGCTAATAATGTCTGCAAAGGGATGCAGAATATGTCAGTGCTATATAAGTGAGTAAAATAAAATACAAATAAATGAGAGCAACTGGACTTATTGGAATACAAGAAAAGAAAGGAATGAAAGAAGACAAACAAGAAGTGTCCAGTTGCACTGACTTATTACTACTGACTAATGGTCAGCATCTATTGAAAAGATGCCCCTTGATGTGTGATCTCACTTATCTACTCACTTTGAAAGTCAGATGATATATTGCAATATTAATACAAGCATCAGTAGGTGAGGTCTCTATAGCTATACTACTGTATAAAACAACACAGTATATTTACACAGCTAGGCCGAATGCACACGGACGTGAGCGGTCCGTGGTATCCCGGCCTGGCAATCTGCTGACAGCAGGAGCGCACGGCGTCATTGGTTGCTATGACGCCGTGTGCTTCATGCCGCCGCTGCACTACAGTAATACACTTGTATAGATCATACGAGTGTATTACTGTAGTGCAGTGGCGGCATGAAGCACACGGCGTCATAGCAACCATTGACGCCGTGCACTCCTGGTGTCAGCAAATTGCCAGGCCGGGATACCACTGACCGCTCACATCCGGGTTCCGCAGCCGCGTGCATACGGCCTTAGATGGGGGCGGGGGGTCCTATAAACAGTAAAATGAATGCTGTGCTTTATGTGGCACAGAACACAGAAACTCTTCTCTTTGCCTGCCACAGGTGACCTTGAGAACTTCAGCAACAGTGACGACCTCATACAGCACCAATAATGTAATTATTCAGTTGAGTATGACCATAAACCTTAATTAAACCTCAATTCTACGGTATTTATTGGTAAGTATAGATTATTTTCTGAGCCTACCGTGTTGATCACAGTTATCGGCGAATCAGGGTTCCACGCCGGAGAGGGAGCGTGAGAAATAGAGACCACATCCAAGGGAGGTCAATTGATGAAATGAGATGTTTATCGAGTGGAAAAGTGGGACAAATTATTAAAGCCAAAGCTTACAAGTAAAAGAGGTGGCACGCATCAATTAAAGAAGAATTTTTGAAATTGAATTCCCTGTCACCTATGCAGAGCAGCGGTTTGTATACGGCATAATTGGTAAAATGTCACCTGACAATGTAACAGACGATTTTTGGAAATTTATGTCCTTATCACCTATGCAGAGCAGGGGTTTAATCATGGCAAAAATTGTCAAATGTCACCCAAGAATGTAATAGTCAAATTAGTGAAATGTTTTTACCTGCCTACTAGTTATAACAGTGGTATATCACACCCAAAATTTGGTAAATTTCACCCGAAAATGTAACAGACAAATTAGTGAAAACTTTTTTACCTGTCTACTAGGTATAGCAGTGGTATATCACACCCAAAAACTGCTGAATTTCACCCGAACATGTAACAGACAAATAAGTGAAATGACATAAAATAAAATACATACAAATTTTAAAAAATTTACTTGATTAATGAGGAGGAGGTCCGTATGGAGTAGGAGTTTAAGGAGGCGGTGGACATAGCGGTGTAGGTGAAAGCGGCGGTGGAGGAGGACGAGGTAGCCAACACTGGTTTTTGGTTTAAATTTTAATTTTTTAATTAGGGTACACTCTAAAAGAGTGGTAAATATCCAAAATACAACAATGAGCAACAATGGCTGGTTAAGGCCAGTATATGTGTCTATTATGCACAAGGTACGGACAAGTCCTGTGGGATCCATGCCTGGTTCATTTTAATAAACGTGAGCTTGTCCACATTGGCTGTGGCTAGGCAGCTGCGCTTGTCTGTGATAATGTTCCCGGCCGTGCTAAACACACGTTCAGACAATACACTGGCTGCAGGGCAGGCCAGGACCTCCAAGGCATAAAGGGCAAGCTCAGGCCATGTGCCCAATTTGTAAACCCAGAAGTTGAAGGGGGGCAGACCCATCATTTAGTATGTGTAGGCATGTGCACACATACTGCTCCACCATGTTGCTGAAATGGTGCCTCCTGCTAAGACGTTCCATATCAGCTGGTGGTGCTAGTTGTTGTTGCATGCTGACAAAGTTTTTCCACATTTCAGGCAAGCTAACCCTACCTTCTGAGGTGCTGGTGGTGCCCGAGCTATGTTGGCGACCTCTTCCTCCTCCTCTGACTTCGCCTTGTGCTTCAACTGTGCCCCCCCCCCCCCCGCTATCAGGTGGGAGTGCCACCAGCAGCGCGATTACAAGCGTGCGCTTGTACTTGCGCATCTTACGATCATGCTCCAGTGATGGAAATAAGGACAGTACGTTGTCCTTGTAACAGTGATCCAGCAGCATGGCCACCCAGTAATCAGCACAAGTTAGAATGTGGGCATCTCGGCGGTCGTTGCGGAGACACTGCAGCATGTAATCGCTCATGTGTGCCAGGATGCCCAGAGGCAACGAAAAGCTGTCCTCTGTGGGAGGTGTATCGTCTGTGTCCTCTGTATCCCCCCAGCCACGCACCAGTGATGGTCATGAGCTGATTTGGGTGCCACCCTGCTGTGAACACAGTTCCTCCTCCTCCATCTCCTCCTCCTCATCCTCCACCTCATCATCCTCCAGAACTGTGCCCTGGCTGGACAATTGTGTACCTGGTGTTTGTGGGTGCTGGAACCCACCCTCTGAGCCACTTGTGAATGAATGGCCAGAAACCCTATGAAATGATCCCTCTTCCTCCTCCTCCTGTGCTACATCCTCTTCTATCATCGCCAGCAGCGTTTTTTCAAGGAGGCATAGAAGTGGGATAGTAATGCTGAGAACGGCGTTATCGGCACTAGCCATAGTGGTGGAGTACTCGAAACAGCGCAACGAGGAACACAGGTCTCGCATGGAGGCCCAGTCATTGGTGGTGAAGTGGTGCTGTTCCACAGAGCGACTTACCCGTGCGTGCTGCAGCTGCAACTCCAATATCGCCTGCTGCTGCTCACACAGTCTGGCCAGCATGTGCAAGGTGGAGTTCCACCTTGTGGGCATGTCACATATGAGGCGGCGAGCAGGAAGGCCAAAGTTACGCTGCAGCGCTGACAGGTGAGCAGCAGCAGGGTGAGAACGCCGAAAGCGCGCACAGACGGCCCGCACTTTATGCCATAGGGTAATTTTTAAGGAACCTCTGCACCACCAAATTCAGCACATGAACCAGGCAAGGGATGAGCGTCAAATTGGCTAGTCCCAGAGCTGCTACGAGATTTAGCCCATTATCGCACACCACTGTTGTTCAAGGCCCGTCCACAGCTCCTGCATGGTGTGGGGTTTGTCCCCCAAACAGATAAGTTTTAAAACTGCCTACTGTCGTTTACCCCTGGCTGTGCTGAAGTTGGTGGTGAAGGTGTTATGCTGACCGGATAAGGAACCGGTAGAGAATGAGGAAGCGGAGTAGGAGGAGGAAGCAACAGGAGGCAAACTGAAGCATCCTGCAATCCTTGGTGATGGAAGGACATGCACCAAACTGCTATCCACCTCAGGCCTAGCCACTGCCTTTACCCAGTGTGCTGTTAGGGAGATATAACTTCCCTGACCGTGCTTACTGTTCCACATATCTGTAGTTAGGTGGACCTTGCCACAGATGGCATTGCACAGTGCACACCTTATGTTGTCCCCCACTTGGTTGTGCAGGGAAGGGATGGCACGCCTAGAAAAGTAGTAGCGGCTGGGCACGAAGTACTGTGGGACAGCCACCACCATAAGGCTTTTAAAACTCTCTGTCTCCACCAGATGGAATGACAGCATTTTAAAGGACAGTATTTTTTAAATGCTGGCATTCAGGCATAGGGATCGCGGGTGGGTAGAGGGGTAATTCATCTTCCGCTCCAGTGTTTTGGAGATGGAGAGCTGAACGCTTCCATGGGACATTGTGGAGATGCTTGGTGACTCAGGTGGTGGTGTTGCTGGCACATCCTCTGTTTGCAGGGTGGCAGGTGCCACTGTCACTCCAGAGGTGGATGAAGAGGCTGAGACTGCAACAGAAGAGGAAGCAGGAGGAGCCAGAGACCTTTCTTGGTTTTGAGGTGTCTACTCCACTGCAGCTCGTGCTTTGCGCTTAGATGCCTGGTCATGCAGGTTGTGCTCAGGTTGAGAACGTTCATGCCTCGCTTCAGGCTCTGATTGCACAGCGTGCAAACCACTTGTGTCTTGTCGTCAGCACATTGTCTGAAGAACTGCCACGCTAGGGAACTCCTTGGAACTGGCTTTTGTGTGCTCGGTCCCTTGCTGCGGTGGGCAGTAGCAGGCGTACTGTCTAGGGGATAGCCGCTCCGCTTTCGCACTCTGCTCCCTCTTCTGCTCTGCTGCTGGCTCTGTGCGACCACCGCCTCTTCCTCCGAACTACACAGGTCACTCGCATGACCTTGATTACATGTGGGGTCGAGGAGCTCATTGTCCTCCACATTATCTTCCACCCAGTCTTCACCCCTGCCCTTCTTGTCAGTCTGCACACTTTCGAAAGCCCGAGCAGTTGGCACCTGTGTTTCGTCATCCGAGACGTGCTGCGGTGGTCGTCCCATGTACTCATCCTGAAACATGAGTGGCTGGGCATCGGTGCACTCAATCTCTTCCACTTCTGGGGCAGGGCTAGGTGGATGGCCCTGGGAAAGCCTGCTAGCAGAGTCATCAAAAAGCAAAAGAGACTGCTGCATGACTTGGGGCTCAGACTGCTTGGATGATTGCAAGGGGGTGAGGTCAATGACTGATAGACATCGGCTGCAGGTGCCAACTCTGATCTTTCAGCAGGAGACTGGGTGGGAGACAATGTAAAGGAACCAGAGGCACTGTCAGCATCCCAATATACTACCGCCTGTACTTGTTCTGGCCTCACCATTCGTAGAGCCGCATTAGGCCCGACCAAATACTGCTGAAGTTTCTGTCGCCTACTCGCACCTGAGCAATTTTTTTTTTTTATAATAGAATAAAACAATAGTATCTAACGTGTGTATTTCACACTGACAGATGCAGCAAAGGCTGCAATATTAAGTACTTTGCCCAAAATTTGTGTTTTTTTAACCCAGAATTTTATTGCTGTATTTCAAGCTTGTATCTCACATTGACAGATGCAGCCAAGGCCGCAAAATTAAGTATTTTGCCAAAAATGGGTGTGTTTTCTTTTATAAAAAGTAAAAAGTATATTGGGTGAGCACTGTAACATAAAGCACACATTTAATCAGATAAAATGTCAATCAAGAAAAAACAATTACATAAAATACATAAATAATCACAATGAGGACTGATAGGTCTGTGCACAAGGGGCTAAACTTATGGTACTGAGTGTACCTGATAAGGCCCTATATTATGTCCTTTTCCAGCAGAGAGGTTGTTTCTTTAATTTGTAAGTGTCTCTATGACGCTAGAGTAGTTGTTATGTGGTCCACAGATTATATTATTTGTATGAAACAGCCAAGTCCTAATATTCCTTATAGAGATAATCAATGCCGTTTAGATGCAGTCCATTAGTTTGTTAATCAGGATGAGGATAGTGTTCGATCCAAGCATGGATAATAATATTCTCGGCTTGTCAGCCGCTTACCTCGTCCTTTCAGGGATAGTCTATGTGTGTCCGCGATGTTTGTTGGGGGACGGATGGTACAGGAGGCTCCGGCGTCTCGCGTCACACTCCTCGATAACCGCGCTTGTCAATTCTCGCGGGATCGTACTTACGTGATTTGCTATTTAGTCCGGTGATGATGTTGTATCAAAAGTTCGGATATTCAGTCTTCCGAATATTATAATAATGTCTGCATGGCCATGCGACTAATTTCGACAGGTGTATGGCGTTTTACCAAACGCGTTTCCGGAAATGTAGCTTATCCCTTCCTCAGTGGTTACGCCATACCTGTCTGTATCCGCCTTATATACTCTGTAGGGTTTTCATCCAAACCTGGGCACCGGATCCTAAGTCCAGAATTATAATTCGGTACTTCTGATTTTTTTAAAAATCGGTGATTCCGATTTTTTATGTGAAATTCGATAGTTTCGATTTTTTGAACTTTCAATTCTTTGGACTTATAGTTAGGGATGAGCGAACTCGAACTGTATAGTTCGGGTTCGTACCGAATTTTGGGGTGTCCGTGACACGGACCCGAACCCGGACATTTTCGTAAAAGTCCGGGTTCGGGTTCGGTGTTCGTCGCTTTCTTGGCGCTTTTGTGACGCTTTCTTGGCGCTTTTTGAAAGGCTGCAAAGCAGCCAATCAACAAGCGTCATACTACTTGCCCCAAGAGGCCATCACAGCCATGCCTACTATTGGCATGGCTGTGATTGGCCAGAGCACCATGTGACCCAGCCTCTATTTAAGCTTTAAGAGTCACATAGTGCCGCCTGTCACTCTGCTCTGATTAGCGTAGGGAGAGGTTGCGGCTGCGACAGTAGGGCGAGATTAGGCAGATTAACTCCTCCAAAGGACTTGATTATTGATCGATCTGCAGCTGTGGGTCATTGAGCTGCTGATACTCAATTGCTCACTGTTTTTAGGCTGCCCAGACCATTTGTCAGTCACATTTTTCTGGGGTGATCGGCGGCCATTTTGTGTCTTGTGGTGCGCCAGCACAAGCTGCGACCAAGTGCATTTAACCCTCAATGGTGTGGTTGTTTTTTGGCTAAAGCCTACATCAGGGTGAAGCTGTCACACCAAGTGCATTTAACTAGCAATAGTCTGTTTATTTTTTGGCCATATACTACATCAGGGGCAAGCTGCGCCTGTCACCAAGTGCATTTTACCCTCAATGGTGTGGTTGTTTTTTGGCTAAAGCCTACATCAGGGTGAAGCTGTCACACCAAGTGCATTTAACCAGCAATAGTCTGTTTATTTTTTGGCCATATACTACATCAGGGGCAAGCTGCGCCCGTCACCAAGTGCATTTAACCCTCAGTAGTGTGGTTGGTCAAGCTATCACACCAAGTGCATTTAACCAGCAATAGTCTGTTCATTTTTTGGCCATATACTAAATCAGGGGCAAGCTGCGCCCATCACCAAGTGCATTTAACCAGCAATAGTCTGTTCATTTTTTGCCCATATACTACATCAGGGGCAAGCTGCGCCCGTCACCAAGTGCATTTAACCCTCAGTAGTGTGGTTGGTCAAGCTGTGACACCAAGTGCATTTAACCAGCAATAGTCTGTTCATTTTTTGGCCATATACTACATCAGGGGCAAGCTGCGCCCGTCACCAAGTGCATTTAACCCTCAGTAGTGTGGTTGGTCAAGCTATCACACCAAGTGCATTTAACCAGCAATAGTCTGTTCATTTTTTGGCCATATACTAAATCAGGGGCAAGCTGCGCCCGTCACCAAGTGCATTTAACCAGCAATAGTCTGTTCATTTTTTGGCCATATACTACATCAGGGGCAAGCTGCGCCCGTCACCAAGTGCATTTAACCCTCAGTAGTGTGGTTGGTCAAGCTGTGACACCAAGTGCATTTAACCAGCAATAGTCTGTTCATTTTTTGGCCATATACTACATCAGGGGCAAGCTGCGCCCGTCACCAAGTGCATTTAACCAGCAATAGTGTGGTTATTTTTTGGCCATATCCCAGTCTAATTCTGTCACTAAATCCATACCGGTCACCCAGCGCCTAAATACTAGGCCTCAAATTTATATCCCGCTAAATCTGTCGTTACCGCTGTACTGTTATGGCTGGGCAAGTTATTTAGTGTCCGTCAAAGCACATTTTTTGTTCAGGGTTGAAATACAAATTCCCAATTTAGCAATTTCATAATTTAGTGGTTTCTGCTATATCAGAGCTATTTGAAATCTATCCCTAAAAGGGTATATAATATTCAAGGTGCACATAGGGTCATTCAGAATAACTTCACACACACGCTACTGTGCATTTCCAAGTCTAATTCTGTTAGTAAATCCATACCGGTCACCCAGCGCCTAAATACTAGGCCTCAAATTTATATCCCGCTAAATCTCTCGTTACCGCTGTCCTGTTGTGGCTGGGAAAGTTATTTAGTGTCCGTCAAAGCACATTTTTTGTTCTGGGTTGAAATACAATTCCCAATTTAGCAATTTCATAATTTAGTGGTTTCTGCTATATCAGAGCTATTTGAAATCTATCCCTAAAAGGGTATATAATATTCAAGGTGCACATAGGGTCATTCAGAATAACTTCACACACACGCTACTGTGCATTTCCAAGTCTAATTCTGTCACTAAATCCATACCGGTCACCCAGCGCCTAAATACTAGGCCTCAAATTTATATCCCGCTAAATCTCTCGTTACCGCTGTACTGTTGTGGATGGGCAAGTTATTTAGTGTCCACCAAAGCACATTTTTTGTTCTGGGTTGAAATAAAATTCCCAATTTAGCAATTTCATAATTTAGTGGTTTCTGCTATATCAGAGCTATTTGAAATCTATCCCTAAAAGGGTATATAATATTCAAGGTGCACATAGGGTCATTCAGAATAACTTCACACACACGCTACTGTGCATTTCCAAGTCTAATTCTGTTAGTAAATCCATACCGGTCACCCAGCGCCTAAATACTAGGCCTCAAATTTATATCACGCTAAATCTCTCGTTACCGCTGTCCTGTTGTGGCTGGGAAAGTTATTTAGTGTCCGTCAAAGCACATTTTTTGTTCTGGGTTGAAATACAATTCACAATTTAGCAATTTCATAATTTAGGAGTTCCTGCTATATCAGAGCTATTTGAAATCTATCCCTAAAAGGGTATATATTATTCAAGGTGCACATAGGGTCATTCAGAATAACTTCACACACACGCTACTGTGCATTTCCAAGTCTAATTCTGTCACTAAATCCATACCGGTCACCCAGCGCCTAAATACTAGGCCTCAAATTTATATCCCGCTAAATCTCTCGTTACCGCTGTACTGTTGTGGCTGGGAAAGTTATTTAGTGTCCGTCAAAACACATTTTTTGTTCTGGGTTGAAATACAATTCCCAATTTAGCAATTTCATAATTTAGTGGTTTCTGCTATATCAGAGCTATTTGAAATCTATCCCTAAAAGGGTATATAATATTCAAGGTGCACATAGGGTCATTCAGAATAACTTCACACACACGCTACTGTGCATTTCCAAGTCTAATTCTGTCACTAAATCCATACCGGTCACCCAGCGCCTAAATAGTAGGCCTCAAATTTATATCCCGCTAAATCTGTCGTTACCGCTGTCCTGTTGTGGATGGGCAAATTATTTAGTGTCCGCCAAAGCACATTTTTTGTTCTGGGTTGAAATACAATTCCCAATTTAGCAATTTCATAATTTAGTGGTTTCTGCTATATCAGAGCTATTTGAAATCTATCCCTAAAAGGGTATATAATATTCAAGGTGCACATAGGGTCATTCAGAATAACTTCACACACACGCTACTGTGCATTTCCAAGTCTAATTCTGTTAGTAAATCCATACCGGTCACCCAGCGCCTAAATACTAGGCCTCAAATTTATATTACGCTAAATCTCTCGTTACCGCTGTCCTGTTGTGGCTGGGAAAGTTATTTAGTGTCCGTCAAAGCACATTTTTTGTTCTGGGTTGAAATACAATTCACAATTTAGCAATTTCATAATTTAGGAGTTCCTGCTATATCAGAGCTATTTGAAATCTATCCCTAAAAGGGTATATAATATTCAAGGTGCACATAGGGTCATTCAGAATAACTTCACATACACGCTACTGTGCATTTCCAAGTCTAATTCTGTCACTAAATCCATACCGGTCACCCAGCGCCTAAATACTAGGCCTCAAATTTATATCCCGCTAAATCTCTCGTTACCGCTGTACTGTTGTGGCTGGGAAAGTTATTTAGTGTCCATCAAAGCACATTTTTTGTTCTGGGTTGAAATACAATTCCCAATTTAGCAATTTCATAATTTAGTGGTTTCTGCTATATCAGAGCTATTTGAAAACTATCCCTAAAAGGGTATATAATATTCAAGGTGCACATAGGGTCATTCAGAATAACTTCACACACACGCTACTGTGCATTTCCAAGTCTAATTCTGTCACTAAATCCATACCGGTCACCCAGCGCCTAAATAGTAGGCCTCAAATTTATATCCCGCTAAATCTGTCGTTACCGCTGTCCTGTTGTGGATGGGCAAGTTATTTAGTGTCCGCCAAAGCACATTTTTTGTTCTGGGTTGAAATACAATTCCCAATTTAGCAATTTCATAATTTAGTGGTTTCTGCTATATCAGAGCTATTTGAAATCTATCCCTAAAAGGGTATATAATATTCAAGGTGCACATAGGGTCATTCAGAATAACTTCACACACACGCTACTGTGCATTTCCAAGTCTAATTCTGTTAGTAAATCCATACCGGTCACCCAGCGCCTAAATACTAGGCCTCAAATTTATATCACGCTAAATCTCTCGTTACCGCTGTCCTGTTGTGGCTGGGAAAGTTATTTAGTGTCCGTCAAAGCACATTTTTTGTTCTGGGTTGAAATACAATTCACAATTTAGCAATTTCATAATTTAGGAGTTCCTGCTATATCAGAGCTATTTGAAATCTATCCCTAAAAGGGTATATATTATTCAAGGTGCACATAGGGTCATTCAGAATAACTTCACACACACGCTACTGTGCATTTCCAAGTCTAATTCTGTCACTAAATCCATACCGGTCACCCAGCGCCTAAATACTAGGCCTCAAATTTATATCCCGCTAAATCTCTCGTTACCGCTGTACTGTTGTGGCTGGGAAAGTTATTTAGTGTCCGTCAAAACACATTTTTTGTTCTGGGTTGAAATACAATTCCCAATTTAGCAATTTCATAATTTAGTGGTTTCTGCTATATCAGAGCTATTTGAAATCTATCCCTAAAAGGGTATATAATATTCAAGGTGCACATAGGGTCATTCAGAATAACTTCACACACACGCTACTGTGCATTTCCAAGTCTAATTCTGTCACTAAATCCATACCGGTCACCCAGCGCCTAAATAGTAGGCCTCAAATTTATATCCCGCTAAATCTGTCGTTACCGCTGTCCTGTTGTGGATGGGCAAATTATTTAGTGTCCGCCAAAGCACATTTTTTGTTCTGGGTTGAAATACAATTCCCAATTTAGCAATTTCATAATTTAGTGGTTTCTGCTATATCAGAGCTATTTGAAATCTATCCCTAAAAGGGTATATAATATTCAAGGTGCACATAGGGTCATTCAGAATAACTTCACACACACGCTACTGTGCATTTCCAAGTCTAATTCTGTTAGTAAATCCATACCGGTCACCCAGCGCCTAAATACTAGGCCTCAAATTTATATTACGCTAAATCTCTCGTTACCGCTGTCCTGTTGTGGCTGGGAAAGTTATTTAGTGTCCGTCAAAGCACATTTTTTGTTCTGGGTTGAAATACAATTCACAATTTAGCAATTTCATAATTTAGGAGTTCCTGCTATATCAGAGCTATTTGAAATCTATCCCTAAAAGGGTATATAATATTCAAGGTGCACATAGGGTCATTCAGAATAACTTCACACACACGCTACTGTGCATTTCCAAGTCTAATTCTGTCACTAAATCCATACCGGTCACCCAGCGCCTAAATACTAGGCCTCAAATTTATATCCCGCTAAATCTCTCGTTACCGCTGTCCTGTTGTGGATGGGCAAGTTATTTAGTGTCCGCCAAAGCACATTTTTTGTTCTGGGTTGAAATACAATTCCCAATTTAGCAATTTCATAATTTAGTGGTTTCTGCTATATCAGAGCTATTTGAAATCTATCCCGAAAAGGGTATATAATATTCAAGGTGCACATAGGGTCATTCAGAATAACTTCACACACACTACTGTGGATTTCCAAGTCTAATTCTGTTAGTAAATCCATACCGGTCACCCAGCGCCTAAATACTAGGCCTCAAATTTATATCCCGCTGAATTTGAATACAATACTTTGGGCCAAATAATATTTTTGTTGTTGTGGTGAACCATAACAATGAGGAAAACATCTAGTAAGGGACGCGGACGTGGACATGGTCGTGGTGGTGTTAGTGGACCCTCTGGTGCTGGGAGAGGACGTGGCCATTCTGCCACATCCACACGTCCTAGTGTACCAACTACCTCAGGTCCCAGTAGCCGCCAGAATTTACAGCGATATATGGTGGGGCCCAATGCCGTTCTAAGGATGGTAAGGCCTGAGCAGGTACAGGCATTAGTCAATTGGGTGGCCGACAGTGGATCCAGCACGTTCACATTATCTCCCACCCAGTCTTCTGCAGAAAGCGCACAGATGGCGCCTGAAAACCAACCCCATCAGTCTGTCACATCACCCCCATGCATACCAGGGAAACTGTCTCAGCCTCAAGTTATGCAGCAGTCTCTTATGCTGTTTGAAGACTCCGCTGGCAGGGTTTCCCAAGGGCATCCACCTAGCCCTTCCCCAGCGGTGGAAGACATAGACTGCACTGACGCACAACCACTTATGTTTCCTGATGATGAGGACATGGGAATACCACCTCAGCATGTCTCTGATGATGACGAAACACAGGTGCCAACTGCTGCGTCTTTCTGCAGTGTGCAGACTGAACAGGAGGTCAGGGATCAAGACTGGGTGGAAGATGATGCAGGGGACGATGAGGTCCTAGACCCCACATGGAATGAAGGTCGTGCCACTGACTTTCACAGTTCGGAGGAAGAGGCAGTGGTGAGACCGAGCCAACAGCGTAGCAAAAGAGGGAGCAGTGGGCAAAAGCAGAACACCCGCGGCCAAGAGACTCCGCCTGCTACTGACCGCCGCCATCTGGGACCGAGCACCCCAAAGGCAGCTTCAAGGAGTTCCCTGGCATGGCACTTCTTCAAACAATGTGCTGACAAGACCCGAGTGGTTTGCACGCTGTGCCATCAGAGCCTGAAGCGAGGCATTAACGTTCTGAACCTGAGCACAACCTGCATGACCAGGCACCTGCATGCAAAGCATGAACTGCAGTGGAGTAAACACCTTAAAACCAAGGAAGTCACTCAGGCTCCCCCTGCTACCTCTTCTGCTGCTGCCGCCTCGGCCTCTTCCTCTGCCTATGGAGGAACGTTGGCACCTGCCGCCCAGCAAACAGGGGATGTACCACCAACACCACCACCACCTCCGTCACCAAGCGTCTCAACCATGTCACACGGCAGCGTTCAGCTCTCCATCTCACAAACATTTGAGAGAAAGCGTAAATTCCCACCTAGCCACCCTCGATCCCTGGCCCTGAATGCCAGCATTTCTAAACTACTGGCCTATGAAATGCTGTCATTTAGGCTGGTGGACACAGACAGCTTCAAACAGCTCATGTCGCTTGCTGTCCCACAGTATGTTGTTCCCAGCCGCCACTACTTCTCCAAGAGAGCCGTGCCTTCCCTGCACAACCAAGTATCCGATAAAATCAAGTGTGCACTGCGCAACGCCATCTGTAGCAAGGTCCACCTAACCACAGATACGTGGACCAGTAAGCACGGCCAGGGACGCTATATCTCCCTAACTGCACACTGGGTAAATGTAGTGGCAGCTGGGCCCCAGGCGGAGAGCTGTTTAGCGCACGTCCTTCCGCCGCCAAGGATCGCAGGGCAACATTCTTTGCCTCCTGTTGCCACCTCCACCTTCTCGGCTTCCTCCTCCTCTTCTTCCACCTGCTCATCCAGTCAGCCACACACCTTCACCACCAACTTCAGCACAGCCCGGGGTAAACGTCAGCAGGCCATTCTGAAACTCATATGTTTGGGGGACAGGCACCACACCGCACAGGAGTTGTGGCGGGGTATAGAACAACAGACCGACGAGTGGTTGCTGCCGGTGAGCCTCAAGCCCGGCCTGGTGGTGTGTGATAATGGGCGAAATCTCGTTGCAGCTCTGGGACTAGCCAATTTGACGCACATCCCTTGCTTGGCACATGTGCTGAATTTGGTGGTGCAGAAGTTCATTCACAACTACCCCGACATGTCAGAGCTGCTGCATAAAGTGCGGGCCGTCTGTTCGCGCTTCCGGCGTTCACATCCTGCTGCTGCTCGCCTGTCTGCGCTACAGCGTAACTTCGGCCTTCCCGCTCACCGTCTCATATGCGACGTGCCCACCAGGTGGAACTCCACCTTGCACATGCTCGACAGACTGTGCGAGCAGCAGCAGGCCATAGTGGAGTTTCAGCTGCAGCACGCACGGGTCAGTCGCACTACAGAACAGCACCACTTCACCACCAATGACTGGGCCTCCATGCGAGACCTGTGTGCCCTGTTGCGCTGTTTCGAGTACTCCACCAACATGGCTAGTGGCTATGACGCCGTTATCAGCGTTACAATACCACTTCTATGTCTCCTTGAGAAAACACTTAGGGCGATGATGGAAGAGGAGGTGGCCCAGGAGGAGGAGGAGGAAGAGGGGTCATTTTTACACTTTCAGGCCAGTCTCTTCGAAGTGACTCAGAGGGAGGTTTTTTGCAACAGCAGAGGCCAGGTACAAATGTGGCCAGCCAGGGCCCACTACTGGAGGACGAGGAGGACGAGGATGAGGAGGAGGTGGAGGAGGATGAGGGTGAAGCATGGTCACAGCGGGGTGGCACCCAACGCAGCTCGGGTCCATCACTGGTGCGTGGCTGGGGGGAAAGGCAGGACAATGACGATACGCCTCCCACAGAGGACAGCTTGTCCTTACCCCTGGGCAGCCTGGCACACATTAGTGACTACATGCTGCAGTGCCTGCACAACGACAGCAGAGTTGCCCACATTTTAACCTGTGCGGACTACTGGGTTGCCACCCTGCTGGATCCACGCTACAAAGACAATGTGCCCACCTTACTTCCTGCACTGGAGCGTGATAGGAAGATGCGCGAGTACAAGCGCACGTTGGTAGACGCGCTACTGAGAGCATTCCCAAATGTCACAGGGGAACAAGTGGAAGCCCAAGGCCAAGGCAGAGGAGGAGCAAGAGGTCGCCAAGGCAGCTGTGTCACGGCCAGCTCCTCTGAGGGCAGGGTTAGCATGGCAGAGATGTGGAAAACATTTGTCAACACGCCACAGCTAACTGCACCACCACCTGATACGTAACGTGTTAGCAGGAGGCAACATTTCACTAACATGGTGGAACAGTACGTGTGCACACCCCTCCACGTACTGACTGATGGTTCGGCCCCATTCAACTTCTGGGTCTCTAAATTGTCCACGTGGCCAGGGCTAGCCTTTTATGCCTTGGAGGTGCTGGCCTGCCCGGCGGCCAGCGTTTTGTCTGAATGTGTATTCAGCACGGCAGGGGGCGTCATTACAGACAAACGCAGCCGCCTGTCTACAGCCAATGTGGACAAGCTGACGTTCATAAAAATGAACCAGGCATGGATCCCACAGGACCTGTCCGTCCCTTGTCCAGATTAGACATTAACTACCTCCCCTTAACCATATATTATTGTACTCCAGGGCACTTCCTCATTCAATCCTATTTTTATTTTCATTTTACCATTATATTGCGAGGCTACCCAAAGTTGAATGAACCTCTCCTCTGTCTGGGTGCCGGAGCCTAAATATATGCCAATGGACTGTTCCAATGTTGGGTGACGTGAAGCCTGATTCTCTGCTATGACATGCAGACTAATTCTCTGCTAAAATGAAGACAGATCCTCTGTTACGGGACCTCTCTCCTCTGCCTGGGTGCTGGGCCTAAATATATGCCAATGGACTGTTGCAGTGGTGGCTGACGTGAAGCCTCATTCTCTGCTATGAAATGCAGACTAATTCTCTGCTGACATGAAGCCAGATTGTCTGTTACGGGACCTCTCTCCTCTGCCTGGGTGCTGGGCCTAAATTTATGAAAATGGACTGTTGCAGTGGTGGCTGACGTGAAGCCTCATTCTCTGCTATGACATGCAGACTAATTCTCTGCTGACATGAAGCCAGATTGTCTGTTACGGGACCTCTCTCCTCTGCCTGGGTGCTGGGCCTAAATTTATGAAAATGAACTCTTACAGTGGTGGGTGACGTGAAGCCTGATTCTCTGCTATGATATGAAGACTGATTCTCTGCTGACATGAAGCCAGATTGTCTGTTAAGGGACCTCTCTCCTCTGCCTGGGTGCTGGGCCTAAATTTATGAAAATGGACTCTTACAGTGCTGGGTGACGTGAAGCCTGATTTTCTGCTATGACATGCAGACTGATTCTCTGCTGACATGAAGCCAGAGTCTCTGTTACGGGACCTCTCTCCACTGCCTGTGTGCTGGGCCTAAATATATGCCAATGGACTGTTGCAGTGGTGGCTGACGTGAAGCCTCATTCTCTGCTATGACATGCAGACTAATTCTCTGCTGACATGAAGCCAGATTGTCTGTTACGGGACCTCTCTCCTCTGCCTGGGTGCTGGGCCTAAATATATGCCAATGGACTGTTGCAGTGGTGGCTGACGTGAAGCCTCATTCTCTGCTATGACATGCAGACTAATTCTCTGCTGACATGAAGCCAGATTGTCTGTTACGGGACCTCTCTCCTCTGCCTGGGTGCTGGGCCTAAATATATGCCAATAGACTGTTGCAGTGGTGGCTGACTTGAAGCCTCATTCTCTGCTATGACATGCAGACTAATTCTCTGCTGACATGAAGCCAGATTGTCTGTTACAGGACCTCTCTCCTCTGCCTGGGTGCTGGGCCTAAATATATGCCAATGGACTGTTGCAGTGGTGGCTGACGTGAAGCCTCATTCTCTGCTATGACATGCAGACTAATTCTCTGCTGACATGAAGCCAGATCCTCTGTTACGGGACCTCTCTCCTCTGCCTGGGTGCCGGGGCCTAAATATCTGAGAATGGACTGTTCCAGTGGTGGGTGACGGGAAGCCAGATTCTCTGCTATGGGACCTCTCTCCAATTGATTTTGGTTAATTTTTATTTATTAAATTTATTTATTTATTCCCTATCCACATTTGTTTGCAGGGGATTTACCTACATGTTGCTGCCTTTTGCAGCCCTCTAGCCCTATCATAGGGTTGTTTTACAGCCATTTTAGTGCCGAAAAGTTCGGGTCCCCATTGACTTCAATGGGGTTCGGGTTCGGGACGAAGTTCGGATCGGGTTCAGATTCCGAACCCGAACATTTCCGGGAAGTTCGGCCGAACTTCTCGAACCCGAACATCCAGGTGTTCGCTCAACTCTACTTATAGTCATTGAGGACTTTCGATTTTTTCTTCTTTATACTTGCCGATTGTTCAAACCTCTACTCAACATATAATGTTTCGGTTCTTTCTCAACATGTTTTTCTTTGTTGTGGTTTTTTCACAAATTCATTAGAATGTTAAAAAGGAGGAATACATTCATCAAATAATTCATATGTAGTCCATACCATAGGTAATTAGGAGTGAGCCACCACCACAGGTGTTTTCTTTTATAACAGACTAGAACAGCAGTATCTAACGCTTGCATCTCACACTGACGATGCAGCAAAGGCCTCAAATTTAGTATTTGGTCCAAAATGGGTCTTTTTTTAATAACAGAAAAGAACAGGTGTATCTCACAGTGACAGATGCAGCCAAGGCCGCAAATATGGTATTTGATAACAGAATAGAATAGCAATATCTAACGCTTGTATTTCACACTGAGGGATACAACATGGGCTGTAAAATTTAATATTTTGCCAAAAAAGGGTGTTTTTATAATAACAGAATATGCCAGCAGTATCTGATGCTTGTATTTCACACTGAAAGATGCAACAAGGGCTGTAAAATTTAGTATTTTGGTTAAAAAGGGTGTTTTTTTTTTATAACAGAATATGACAGCATTATCTAACCCTTGTATTTCACACTGAAAGATTCAGCAAGGGCTGTAAAATGTAGTATTTTGCACAAAAAGGGTGCATTTTTAATAACAGAATATAACAGCAGTATCTAACACTTGTATTTCAAACTGACAGATGCAACAAGGGCTGTAAAATTTAGTATTTTGCCCAAAAAGGGTGTTATTTAAAACCCAGAAAATTATTGCAGTATTTCAAGCTTAAACTTCACACTGATTAATGCTGTATAGGCCCCAGATGGAGGGTATTGCCAAAAACTGGTTCTTTCTTAAACCCAGAAAATTATTGAAGTATTTCAAGCTACCGGTATATTGAACACTGGCAAACCCTGCATAGGCCCCAGATGGAGGGTATTGCCAAAAATGGGTGCTTTTTTAAACCCAGAAAATTATTGAAGAATTTCAAGCTTATATTGCACATTGACAAAACCTGCATAGGCCCCAGATGGAGGGTATTGCCAAAAAGAAGTGTTTTTTTTTTTTTTTTTTAACAGAATATGACAGCAGTATATAATGCTTGAATTTCACATTGACAGATGCTGCAAGGGCTGTAAAATTTAGTATTTTGCCCAAAAGGGTGTTTTTTAAAATCCAGAAAATTATTTGCTGTATTTCAAGCTTAAATTGCACACAGACAAATGCTACAAAGGCCACAGATGTCTTGCCAAAAATGGGTGTATTTTAAGCTTCTGTTTGACTGTCACAAATGCACATATGCTGTGCTGGTGCACAGAACTTGCATAAAATGGCCGCCGCCGCCCAACTAACTAACAGACGGATAAAAGTAATTTTTCTGGTTACTGGGCTCAGGGCAGAGTAAAAAGATTGTGCACTGCACCCACAAAACAGAATCTAGGTAGATTGCTGAGTTAACAAGCTCTTTAGATTAAAGATTCTGTCCTATTCTTTCCCTCACAGCAGCAGCATCCTATCGCTACACTAATCAGAGCAGAGTGACGTGTGGTGCTATGTGACTCCAGCTTATATAGAGGCAGGGTCACATGCTGCATTGGCCAATCACAGCCATGCCATTAGTAGACATGGCTGTGATGGCTCCTAAGGGCACACGAGTTAAACGCTTGTTGATTGGCTGCTCTGCAGCCTTTCAAAAGGCACCATTAACTTGCCGAACACCGAACCCAAACTTTTACTGAAAATTTCGGGTTCGAGTCCAGGGTCCAAAAATCCTAAAGCTCGGTATGAACTTTAAAGTATTATGAAACACCGACAAATCAGTTTGGCTGCATTTGGCTGGATGTAACCACACAGTATGTCTCTGAAAACCCCAGAATTCATCTGGCTGCTTCTGTCCTGTTTCACATCATCAATAATTACTAGGGACCCAGTGCCACTGGCAGCCATGCATGCCCAAGCAATCACACTGCCTCTGCCGTGTTTTACAGATGATTTGGTATGCTTTGGATTATGAGCTGTACCATGCCTTCGCCATACTTTTTTCTTTCCATCATTCTGGTAGAGGTTGATCTTGGTTTCATCTGTTCAAAGAATGTTCTTCCAGAAGTGTGCCTAGTAGTGACCTTGGATTCTGCCCTCTCCTTCCGACCGCACCCCCCCCCCCCACCCTTCCCACCAGCTGCCGCCTCCAACATTAAAAAACATCTCCCGCATCCGCGCTTTCCTTAACTTTGAATCTGCAAAAATGCTTATACATCCTCACAAGACCTCTATCTGTCCTCTCCTCTTTTCTCCTCTTCCCACAATCGCCTGCAAGATTTCTCTTGCGCATCCCCCATACTCTGGAACTCGCTACCCCAACATATTAGACTCTCACCTACAGTGGAATCCTTCAAAAGAAACCTGAAAACCCACCTCCTCAGACAAGCCTACAACCAGTGACCCTGCTGCCTCTATACCGCCATGACCAACTTTACTCTCACCTACTGTGTCCTTCTCCCATACCATGTAGATTGTAAGCCCTCACAGGCAGGGCCCTCTCTCCTTCTGTACCAGTTTGCAACTTGTTTTGTTTATGGTTAGTTCAATTGTCTGTATTATGCATGTATACCTCTTCTAATATGTACAGCACTATGGAATGAATGGCTAATAATGAATCAATAAGTCAGTGTGCTGATGTCCAATCTAGCCTTCTTATTCTTGAGGCTTATCACCGTGCACAGAACCCTCTGTATTTACTTTCATGCAGTCTTCTCTTTATAGTAGATTTGGATATTGATACACCTTTATCCTGGAGAGTTTTTTTCACTTGGTTGGCTGTTGTGAAGGTGTTTTTCTTCACCATGGTAATTATTCCGTGATCATCTACCAGTGCTGTCTTCTGTGGGCATCCAGGTCTTTTTGCATTGTTGAGGTCACCAGTGCTTTCTTTATTTCTCAGGATGTACCAAACTGTAGATTTTGCCACTCCTAATAGTGTAGCAATTTCTTTGATAGTTTTTTTTTCCAGTTTTTGCAGATGGATTGCTTATTTCCCCTGCATGGAGAGCTACTATGACCGCATGTTTACTTCTCAGCAAAATCTTCAAAATGCAAGCACCACACCTCAAATCAACTCCAGGCCTTTTATGTGCTTAATTGAGAATGAAATAATGAAGGTATTGCCCACACCTGCCCATTTAAAAACATGGTGCCATATGTAAAGGAGCTGAAACTCCTAAACCCTTCATCCAATTTTAATGTGGATACCCTCAAATAAAAGCTAAAAGTCTGGACTTTATGTCCATGGCCATTATATAACTATAACTTGAATATGTTTTAGTAAACAGGTAATAAAAACAAAATTTGTGTCAGTGTCCCAATATATATGGACCTAACTGTATATAGTGACCTGGAAAATTAAAACAGAATTAAAAACCACCAGAATATTAAAACTTGATTTAGACAATGTTATTTTCTAATGCCTTTCAGGCTTAAGAGAAGTATTGAGTATGGAAGTTGCTAAACCCAAATAAGATGAGTGAGATGATCAATAGGCATCTGTCTTTGGAAGGAGCTATCCTTGGCGCACAATCACAGGTCTGCTATAATTGTGGTATTTCATTTACAATCAATGAGTTCATTAAAGGATCTGTATGCTGTATAGTCATGAATATAATATTCTGATGATGTGCTTCAAATAATTTTAGCCAGTAGTACATATATAACAAGCAAATCAGTTCACAGTTTAAAGGGAACCTGTCACCGGGATTTTGTGTATAGATCTGAGGACATGGGTTGCTAGATGGCCGCTAGAACATCTGCAATATCCAATCCCCATAGCTCTGTGTGCTCTTATTGTGTTGAAAAAAAAAATTGATACATATGCAAATTAACCTGAGATGAGTTCTGTACGTGAGATGAGTCAGGGACAGGACTCATCTCAGGTTAATTTGCATATGTATCAAATCGCTTATTTTTACACAATAAAAGCACACACAACTATGGGGACTGGATATTGTGGATGTGCTAGTGGCCATCTAGCAACCCATGTCCTCAGCTCTATACACAAAATCCCAGTGACAGGTTCCCTTTAAGCTAACTTAGTATTAGAATTACTGACTGATCTTATAGCAAATGTGAAATATCTTTATAGTTTCCATTCTGATGTAGAGTTAAAAAATGAGAAATCAATTACCACGTACAGATTTCTCAAGGTACCTTTATATTTATCATGAAAATTTCACTGAAGCTAAAGCAGTTCCTCTTAAAAGGAGACTAATAGACTCAGATTTTACTCAAAGCATAATAACAAGGAAAAGTATCTATAAATTGTGAGTGGAAGGAGTGTGTTATTCAGTGGCATCCAACCCATGGGTCTCTTCCTGACCACATCAGAAAAGTCATGTCATGCAACATTTGACCAATAACTTAGTTGAATAATCTTCTGGACCAGCCTGTGTTTTAAATTGTAAACAGTGACTGACTGGGTCAGTTTAGGTTACGCCATTCATAGAAAGCAAAATAAATGGAGAGCACACAGGTCAAATTAATTCCAAATCAATTTCAAATCCCTTTAGTCGCAAGTATTGGTTTAAGAAATCCCATCTGCCCCTATTTTATACTTCATTCCATATTTCTCTGCTCAAACAGCTTTTCATCTAAATGTAAATCATATTGTTTTAGCTTTTTTTTATTTTATTTAATACCATTGACTTGGTTTATATGACGATAGGTGATGATTTGACACTGTTAACAGTTACAATGCTGAATATTAAGCTTTTTATGAACAAAAAATCTTTAATGAAAGCATGTGATTAAATGTTGGTACAACAGTTTTTTGTATAATTTTGATGATTTGATTCCTACAATGATTGAAAAGGGTTAAAAAGCAAAATGAAAAGGAGCTGCAACAAACGATATTTTGAATATATATAGTTCTTGTTGGTATTTTAGAGATGCATGTCTTAAGTTATAAGATACAAATACTAACTAATATGTTACTCACCATGCACAGTTCCATTGCTGCGTTCTTGGTTCTGCTGGCAGTCTCATACAGTGGCTAGGTAACTTGATGTGTTCTCAACTCCTTCTTTGGCTTCTATTCAACACTGCAGTCCTGCTGGTTTGTGTTATAGCTCTGCTATTGTAACTGTACAGCAACATCTGGTTGCTAAGGAAAATGTGACCCAAAGAAAACATAATACTTATTTAACCCCTTAGGGACCACCCATATGTGTTTTTACGGCGGTCACTAAGGGGCCATGGGCTGAATCACTGCCTTTTTACGCAGAAATTCAGCCCAAGTTAGCGCTTAAATCAAGTACACTGTATCACGGCGATCATGGAAATTTTTTATCTCATTTAAGAGAGGAGGGAGAAAGTCCCCAGTGCAGGGATCGGGTCCTCCAACTTCCCTATAAGGTAAAGCTGTGTCACAATCCTCACCCCCACCCCTGCCCTCAAGAAAAACGGCGGCAGCGGCCCGGCGAATGCACACACTATAAGCCGGCTGCCGCCGCCCCTGCAGTATATCTCTGTCTTCAGGAGAGGAGAGATAATAAGTAATTATGCCCCAATCGGGTCCCGCAGCACCCTGATTGGGGCAATATGGCCCCCTAATGTATTTAACCCCCATTTAACCCGTTCCATGCAGCGGTCCGCTGTATGGAAAGGGTTAACAGGGAGGGAGCTACCTCCGTCTCCCATTGGGCTGCTGCACTGATGTGGCAGCATCCTGATAGTTACCATGGTAACCACACGGCTTCACAGGCTTCCGGCTTGCCATGGAGTAGCTAAGCCGCAGTATCAGGCTAAGTGTAAAGTCACAATACACTGTCTAGTGTACTGCAGTGTATTTTAGATTTAGAGGCATCAGACCCACTGGATCTTCAAGAACCAATTGGTCTGGGTAAAAAAAAAAAATTTTAAAAAGTGAAAAAAAGGTAATATATATATATTTTTTAAATAATATAATTTCTTCTTATAGCCGCACATTTATAATTGATAAAAAATTGAAAAAATAAAATATATTACAAATGTTTGATATCACCACATCTGTAACGACCTGATCCATGAAAGGGTCATGTTACTGTCGCCGGGCAATGAATGCCATAAAAAAAAAGAAAAACTATGATGGAATTTAAATTTTGCCCACCTCACTTCCCCAAAAAAGGTATTAAAAGTGATCAAAAAAGTTGTATGTACCCCAAAATGATACCATTCAAACCGTCACCTCATGCTGCAAAAAATTAGACCCTACGTGACACAATCTCCCCAAAAATTAAAAAGAATATGGCTTTCACAAAATGGAGACATATTTTTTTTTCTAAAATGCTTTTATTGTGTTTAAGTGAAATAAATCAAAAAAAATTATACATATTAGGTATTTACGCGTCTGTAACAACCAGCTTTATAAAAATATCTTATCACCTAACCCCTCAGGTAAACACTATAAAAAATATATATAAATAAAAACTGTGCCAAAAAAGCTATTTTTTGTCACCTTACATCACAAAAAGTGTAATACCAAGCGACCAAAAAGTCATATGTTTCCCAAAATGGTACCAATCAAACTGTCACCTCATCCCGCAAAAAAAGAAAAAAATATGAGACACTAAAACATGTTTTTTTTTCTAAAATGCTTTCATTGTGTTAAAATGAAATAAATAAAAAAAGTATACATATTGCCGTGTCCGTAACAACCAGCTCTATAAATATATCACATCACCTAAGCTCTTTAGTGAACACCCTAAAAAAAAACTGCAAAAAGCAAAAAAGCTATTTTTTGTCACCTTACATCACAAAAAGTGTAATGCCAAGTGATCAAAAAGTAATATGTACCCCAAAATAGTACCAATCAAACTGACACCTCATACCGCAAAAAATAACATCCTACTTGAGACAATCGCCCCAAGGATAAAAACAATATGGCTTTCAAAAAATCGAGACACAAAAACATTTTTTTTTTCAAAAATGCTTTATTATGTAAAAGTGAAACAAATAAAGAAAGTAGACAAATTTGATATCATCACATCCGCAACAAATTGCTCTATAAAAATAGCCCATGATATAACCTTTCAGCTGAACATTGCAAAAAACAAAAATAACAACTGTGCCAGAACTGACATTTTTGGTAACCTTGCCAAACGTAATATAGAGCGATTAAAAATCATATGTAACCCAGAAAAGTAACAATAAGACTGTCATTTTATTTCATAGTTTTCTAAATGGGGTAATTTATGGGGGTTTTCTATTCTTTTGGCACCTCAACGCCATTGCAAGTGTGCAATTGGGCCTAAATTTTGTGTTCTGAAAGCCATTGGGTGCTCCTTTTTGTTTGGGCCCTGCCATGTGTCAAGACAAACAATAAGGGCCACAATGTTTTTTTTTTCTGAAGACAGGAGAAATAAGGTGATACTCTGGGGTGTATTTCTTCTTTTTATGTGCTTTGTAGAAAAAAAACTGTCTTTAAATTGACACGTTAGTGTAAATTTTTTTTATTTCTTTTCACCTTCTTAGCATTAATTTCTTTAAAAGACTAGGGGTAAAAAAAGTCATTACACTCATACATGAATACGTTAAGGGGTCAAGTTTTCAAAATGGGGTCACTTTTGGGGGGTTCTATTATTCTGACACTTATAAGCCTCTGCAAACTTGGCTTGTTGCAGGAAAAAAATATGTACTTCAAAAATGTTAAAATTTATGTTAAAATGGTAAGTCTACTAAATAAAAATAAAAAAGCTAACATTTTTTGTAAGTGCAGCCCAAAAAAGTAAAGATGTAGAAATATATTTTTGATAAAAAAATTGAATAATATTTATGTACATTACAGACCAAAAGTTTGGACACACCTTCTCATTCTAAGGGTTTTCTTTATTTTCATGACTATGAAAATTGTAGATTCACACTGAAGGCATCAAAACTATGAATTAACACATGTGGAATTATATACATAATAAAATGTGAAAAAAACTGAAAATATGTCATATTCTAGGTTCTTCAAAGTAGCCACCATTTGCTTTGATTACTGCTTTGCACACTCTTGGCATTCTCTTGATGAGCTTCAAGAGGTAGTCATCTGAAATGGTCTTCCAACAGTCTTGAAGGAGTTCCCAGAGATGCTTAGCACTTGTTGGCCCTTTTACCTTCACTCTGTGGTCCAGCTCACCCCAAACCATCTCGATTGGGTTCAGGTCCGGTGACTATGGAGGCCAGGTCATCTGGCGCAGCACCCCATCACTCTCCTTCATGGTCAAATAGCCCTTACACAGCCTGGAGGTGTGTTTGGGGTCATTGTCCTGTTTAAAAATAAATGATGGTCCAACTAAACTCAAACCGGATGGAATAGCATGCCGCTGCAAGATGCTGTGGTAGCCATGCTGGTTCAGTATGCCTTCAATTTTGAATAAATCCCCAACAGCACCCCCACACCATCACACCTCCTCCTCCATGCTTCACGGTGGGAACCAAGCATGTAGAGTCCATCCGTTCACCTTTTCTGCGTCGCACAAAGACACGCTGGTTGGAACCAAAGATCTCAAATTTGAACTCATCAGACCAAAGCACAGATTTCCACTGGTCTAATGTCCATTCCTTGTGTTCTTTAGCCCAAACAAGTCTCTTCTGCTTGTTGCCTGTCCTTAGCAGTGGTTTCCTAGCAGATATTCTACCATGAAGACCTGATTCACACAGTCTCCTCTCAACAGTTGTTCTGGAGATGTGTCTGCTGCTAGAACTCTTTGTGGCATTGACCTGGTCTCTAATCTGAGCTGCTGTTAACCTGCGATTTCTGAGGCTGGTGACTCGGATGAACTTATCCTCCGCAGCAGAGGTGACTCTTGGTCTTCCTTTCTTGGGGCGGTCCGCATGTGAGCTAGTTTCTTTGTAGCGCTTGATGTTTTTTGTGACTGCACTTGGGGACACTTTCAAAGTTTTCCCAATTTTTCGGACTGACTGACCTTCATTTCTTAAAGTAATAATGGCCACTCATTTTTCTTTACTTAGCTGCTTTTTTCTTTCCATAATAAAATTTATAACACTCTATTCAGTAGGACTATCAGCTGTGTATCCACCTGACTTCTCCACAACGCAACTGATGGTCCGAACCCCATTTATAAGGCAAGAAATCCCACTTATTAAACCTGACAGGGCACACCTGTGAAGGGAAAACCATTTCAGGTGACTACCTCTTGAAGCTCATCAAGAGAATGCCAAGAGTGTGCAAAGCAGTAATCAAAGCAAAAGGTGGCTACTTTGAAGAACCTAGAATATGACATATTTTCAGTTGTTTCACACTTTTTTGTTATGTATATAATTCCACATGTGTTAATTCATAGTTTTGATGCCTTCAGTGTGAATCTACAATTTTCATAGTCATGAAAATAAAGAAAACTCTTTGAATGAGAAGGTGTGTCCAAACTTTTGGTCTGTACTGTATGTGCAGTTAGGGTTATAGTTTAAGAAAAAGTATGTGAACCCTTTGGAATGATATGGATTTCTTCACAAATTGGTGATAAAATGTGATCTTCATCTAAGTCACAACAATAGACAATCACAGTCTGCTTAAACTAATAACACACACATAATTAAATGTTACCTTTTTTATTGAACACACCATGTAAACATTCACAGTGCAGATGGAAAAAGTATGTTGACCCCTAGACTGATGACATCTCCAAGAGCTAATTGGAGTGAGGTGTCAGCCAACTGGAGTCCAATCAATAAGATGAGATTGGAGGTGTTGGTTACAGCTGCCCTGCCCTATAAAAAACACACACTAGTTCTGGGTTTGCTTTTCACAAGAAGCATTGTCTGATGTGAATGATGCCTCGCACAGAAGAGCTCTCAGAAGAACGATTAAGAATTGTTGACTTGCATAAAGCTGGAAAGTGTTATAAAAGTATCTCCAAAAGCCTTGCTGTTCATCAGTCCACGGTAAGGCAAATTGTCTATAAATGGAGAAAGTTCAACACTCCCTAGGAGTGGCCATCCTGTAAAGATATGTAAATGAGCAGGGCACTCAAGGAAAACCGTGACCATGTATTTGAATGCAATGATAAGCTTTTATTACTGAATAAATAAAATTAATAAACAAGGTAAGGTTGGTAAAACAATGAATCACAATAGAATATACAACATGCAATAAACTTCACATCAAATAAATCGATTGCAGATCTAATAATTCAATTAACCAGCTTGCAAATGATCGATATCTGATCGAATATGCTCCAGTCCAATAATTGGTATCCGAAACACACTGTCAATAATTCTTATCGTTATTTAGCGAATCCAAAAAGTCCTGCAATGTTCCAATTTAGCACGGTGGCGTCTCACCAAAACAACGTTGGTAGCGGCGTCCCGCTACTGAATAGCTAGCAAGTGAAAATGATCCGTTACCTTTATAGCGACCTGATGTTCATCCGAAATTGTCGCATGAGCCTTCAGATGTACTCACTCCCAGAATATGCCTTTTGATGTTTGTAGCACTATTCAGTCAGGATATTGAAGACGGCTCACTGTTCGGTTGCGGTCGATTTGTTGATACGGTAAACGTCTCAGTACAGCAATGGGGTGTAGCATCAGACGCGTTTCGGGGTTCAACCCCTTCCTCAGTGGCATGCTTCACCCCATTGAAAAACCCCTCTTTTATGCTGAATTTTCTTTGCTTTGATTGGTCCCAATTTGATCGTCACATCCTGTTTGCCAATTAACTCAGGTGTTGTCCATTACAGCTCAACCATGGATGCAATGGTGTGTGGAATACAAAGGGTTATATGGAGTAACAATAGAAAAAACCCTTTTAAACACCTTTAGCAATTCAACATACTTCTGCAATTTCATCCAGTTATATATTACTAGTTTCTGCGTTATTTGGAATAAAAAACGCATCCATGCATTCTGCGTTTTTGATGCGGCATCCATGCGTTTTTTATTTTTTTTATAAAATACGGACAAGACTTGTCCACTCAAACATCTTACTCATGTATATTACGTCCTAATCTCGACTTGTAGGGGATCATTTACATGACAGATTTATATTCTACCCAAATGACTGTTTATTGTAAAAAAATGTATATATCACATATCATCATCAATACTATGTGAATATATACATATCTAAAAAAAATTTGATATATAAAACACATTAGGAACACAAATTCATCAAAAACATCACATTGTATTTAAAAAATAAATATTTAAGTAAATAGTAAAACATTGGTAAAAAGTTTATTACTTCGAGGGATGTACAAAGATGGGAACCCACGTCTAGAGGAAAAACCGGCTGTAATAAAAACAGTCGGTTAATCGTCGAAACGTCGGTGCTCACCAATTGTTCATAAAAATCCAAAGAGCTCAAATGTTGCAGCCCAGGGTCCAAAAAACAGAGTCATATACAAAAGACACTACACAAATCATCAAAATAGTGGAGAAATTGAAATTTAAGGATACCTGGATTATGGGATCCTTGGATATACAATCCCTATATGCAATAATAGAACATGATAAGGGGAAACAGGCTGTAAGATCCCAATTAACATTAGAAGGTAGATTGGGAGTGGAACAAATTGATTTTATAATTGAAGGGATAAACTTCATTTTAAATCATAATTATTTTAATTTTGAGGGAGATTTTTATTTACAAATACAGGGTACTGCCATGGGCACCAGGTTCGCCCCTATCTATGCCAATTTATTTATGGCAGAGTGGGAACGGCTGGTCATGCGGCCCAAGCTGGGGACGGACCTGGTGCTCTGGCAACGTTACATAGATGATATTTTGTTCGTATGGCAAAGTGGTAATGAGAGCCTACAATCCTTTTTGAACGATATTAACTCTAATGATAGGAATCTCAAATTTACAGGAGTGACGAGTCAGGAGAAAGTGGAATACCTGGATTTGAATATTAACATAGTAAATCAAGATATAATATGTAGTACTTTCATTAAGCCCACCGCAAAGAATAGTTATATTTTATTCAATAGTTGTCACCTCCCCAGCTGGTTATCAAATAAAAAACTCATGGATGCCGCATCAAAAACGCAGAATGCATGGATGCGTTTTTTATTCCAAATAACGCAGAAACTAGTAATATATAACTGGATGAAATTGCAGAAGTATGTTGAATTGCTAAAGGTGTTTAAAAGGGTTTTTTCTATTGTTTCTCCATATAACCCTTTGTATTCCACACACCATTGCATCCATGGTTGAGCTGTAATGGACAACACCTGAGTTAATTGGCAAACAGGATGTGACGATCAAATTGGGACCAATCAAAGCAAAGAAAATTCAGCATAAAAGAGGGGTTTTTCAATGGGGTGAAGCATGCCACTGAGGAAGCGGTTGAACCACGAAACGCGTCTGGTGCTACACCCCATTGCTGTACTGAGACGTTTACCGTATCAACAAATCGACCGCAACCGAACAGTGAGCCGTCTTCAATATCCTGACTGAATAGTGCTACAAACATCAAAAGGCATATTCTGGGAGTGAGTACATCTGAAGGCTCATGCGACAATTTCAGATGAACATCAGGTCGCTATAAAGGTAACGGATCATTTTCACTTGCTAGCTATTCAGTAGCGGGACGCCGCTACCAACGTTGTTTTGGTGAGACGCCACCGTGTTAAATTGGAACATTGCAGGACTTTTTGGATTCGCTAAATAACGATCAGAATTATTGACAGTGTGTTTCGGATACCAATTATTGGACTGGAGCATATTCGATCAGATATCGATCATTTGCAAGCTGGTCAATCGAATTATTAGATCTGCAATCGATTTATTTGATGTGAAGTTTATTGCATGTTGTATATTCTATTGTGATTCATTGTTTTACCAACCTTACCTTGTTTATTAATTTTATTTATTCAGTAATAAAAGCTTATCATTGCATTCAAATACATGGTCACGGTTTTCCTTGAGTGCCCTGCTCATTTACATGTTTTTGTGCTTTTTTTGTATTGAGTGAGTGGTCTCAATTTGCAGGAGCACCTGGTGTCGTTTCAGAGCCTTAGTGCGACATTTCATTCATCTTTCATCCTGTAAAGATGACTGCAAGAGCACAGCGCAGACTGCTCAATGAGGTGAAGAAGAATCCTAGAGTGTCAGCTAAAGACTTACAAGCTGTTAGCGAAGCTACAATATGTAAAACACTATACAAGAATGGATTTCATGGGAGGATACCACAGAGGAAGCCACTGCTATCTAAAAAAAACATTGCTGCACATTTACAGTTTGCACAATAGCACCTGGATGTTCCACAGCAGTACTTGCAAAATATTCTGTGGACAGATGAAACCAAAGTTGAGTTGTTTGGAAGAAACACACAACACTATGTGTGGATAAAAAGAGGCACAGCACACCAACATCAAAGCCGCATCCCAACTGTGAAGTTTGGTGGTGGGGGTATCATGGTTTGGGGCTGCTTTGCTGCGTCAGGGCCTGGACGGATTGCTATAATCAAAGGAAAAATGAATTCCCAAGTTTATCAAGACATTTTTCAGGAGAACTTAAGGCCATCTGTCCTCCAGCTGAAGCTCAACAGAAGATGGGTGTTGCAACAGGACAACGACCCAAAGCATAGAAGTAAAGCAACAACAGAATGGCTTAAACAGAAGAAAATATGCCTTCTGGAAAGGCCCAGTCAGAGGCCTGACCTCAACCTGATTGAGATGCTGTGGCATGACCTCAAGAAAGCAATTCACACCAGACATCCCAAGAATTTTGCTGAACTGAAACAGTTCTGTAAAGAGGAATGGTCAAGAATTTCTCCTGATCGTTGTGCACGTCTGATCTGCAACTGCAGTAAACGTTTGGTTGAAGTTATTGCTGCCAAAGGAGGTTCAACCTGTTATTAAATCCAAGGGTTCACATACTTTTTCCACCTGCACTGTGAATGTTTACATGGTGTGTTCAATAAAAACATGGTAACATTTAATTATTTGTGTTGTATTAGTTTAAGCAGACTGTGATTGTCTATTGTTGTGACTTAGATGAAGATCAAATCACATTTTATGACCAATTTGTGCAGAAATCCATATCATTCCAAAGGGTTCACATACTTTTTCTTGCAACTGTATGTGAAATATTGCAGTTGAAAATAGGAAAATGTGCACATTTTTACAAGTTTTCATAGATTTTTTAGTTTTTTAATTAATTTTACCACCTAAGTAAAGTACAATATGTGACAAGAAAACAATGTCAGAAATACAATGTGCAAAACCTTTATGAAGTTATTCTCTGCTAAAGGGACACATGTCAGATTTGCAAAATATGGCTTGGTCATTAAGGCCGAAACAGGCTTGGTAACTAAGGGGTTAAACAAAATCATCCTGCCAATTGATTAAAGGGTTTCTAAAGACTTTTTAGGAAATTCTATCTTTCTTCTGTCCTGTAGAAGAAAGAAATTCAAATTTTTACATTCCCATCCATTATTCTGTGAATTGCTAGTTAATGTGATTTGATAAAACCCAGTTCAAACTTGGTGGAAAAAAATTATTGCAGATTTTAAAGCATGCTTGTTAACTTCACTGTCTGATATATTTGCAACAGAGTTCTGGTGGAGGTTTAACCACATCTGAATATAATGTAAAGTACACGTTACACAGGTCAACGATCTGGGCAATTAATGTTCCTAGGAGCTGTCATTACCAATAATTGCCCTGTGTAGATGTGCCTCTAATCACCCAAGAAGAAAGGGATGCAAATGAGCTCTAAACAAACTCTGCGTCTAATGCCACCAGATGTAAGGAAGCTATCCTAAAGGTCAATGCTCAGCTCTTTAAATAAGCCTTGATACATGACTCGGATATCAATTAAGCCAGCACCTCATCTGCAGACAGCTGTTTCAGGGTGATTGCCCCTTATCAGTGCAGAGCAGAGAGTACTGGCTTAACTAGGTGAGCTGCCTGTCAGGATTTTGGGGCTACTATCTCTCCTTGGGGAGAGGCGCCTTAATCGTCGTGAGAAGACTTATAGGCCTTTCATGCTCCTCTGGAATTCTTAGAAGAAAGGACTGCAAATGAGCTCTTAACAAGTACCTCCCAAATCCAATCACCCAATAAATAAGCAAACACTCTCTTCATCTGGTGAAAGATTTGTTGATGAAGACACCTAAATCATTGCTTGTGGGCAGCAGATTGTGCTTTCAAATGATTCTCTATGGGGACAAGCCATCACACTACCAATCAAGTTCCTGGCTCAGATTCTAATTCCAGAACTAAGTGGTGGATTTAAGTCTGCTACTTAGTCATGACCAACTGCTGGTGATTGAGTATATGTGTCCTGGCTCTGTACCTTTGCACTTTGTACCTGAACTCTAGAACTGCTCATTAATGCTCTGTGCACCAAACGTAGCTTGTTTTCTGGATTAACCCCTCACCTTCTGTATTGGCTTCTACTGATTCTCATGTTTTTTTTTTTTATCTTGGCTATTTTAAACTCTGATTTGCTTGTCTACTATTTTATTACTCTCTTCTGGTAGGTCTAGTTCTAGTGAGCTTGCACCAGCTTTCTGCTACCTTACTCCACAGATGTAACATGGATCCCTAGCAGCCAAATCCATTTGGCCTTGTAGCAGGCTCTGGTGAGAACCTAGGAGTGACCATAGCTTCCTACAAATCTGAGTGGTAAAGAAGACCACTATCAGTGTCTGAGTTTGTTGGTTGTGGTTCTGGATGGTGACTATAGTATTTCTTTACAGTTTGTTTAGTTATTTAGGAGCATTTCGTTATTGGACCATTTACGGTGCCTGATGATTGAAAGTACAAAGAGATCAAAGTACATCACCCACCCAAGTACTTACTTTGGGAAAATGTTGATATCCAGTTCATTTAGACTTAAGTTGCCACCTCTGGTTTATACATAAATATATTTACCTGTATGTAGTGTGCAGATACGGCAATAAAGTGATACAGATTCCCAACTTAAAATTTGATATTAAACTATAAAGTCTTCAAGATGACTAATATAGTCAAACATCTATGCTATGAACCTAACTGCCAAGTACCAAAAAGTGAAATAGAAAGCACAAAGCAGAAATCCCTTAAAATAGCAAGTAGTCTGTATTTCTTCTCAAATTGAAAGACGTTTTCTGCTACTGTTCTCAAACCTCCTACCCAACTGTGTTTTCTGCCAGAGTCTCAGCAAATGTTAAAGTTCCCAGCAAAGCATCAAATGGTTCTGTGAATCATACAAGCTTATTTACTGAGGACAAGTTGAGGCACATAGACAACCTTTTCATTTATACCAAAAAAGAACACATTTTCTTTATCTTTAGAATCTCTGAGTGGCATCACAGTGACATTGTATAGTTGTCATTTTCAGAAATGAATATGAGTTTAGAATCTTTTGAAAAGTCTTAAGAATCAGTTTTTAACTTAGGTTTATATATGGTCAGTAGCAGAATCAGCCAGCAAATTGCATAGTCTTTGCTAGATGAAAAATAAATCAAGGTATATAATTATGATTAATATGAATACAATAAATATAAAACATTGTATCAGATTTCTATGTTGTCCTTCTAGAACAAGCAATTTTTTTTGACATTTTCATTTTTCCCTTTTTCCCTCCCTGCCCTCAAACAGCCAGTCATATGAGGGCTTGTTTCTGTAGGGTGATTTACAGTTTTAATGCCCTAATTTAAAGGGATTTACAAAATTTTGGGGGAGAAGGTCACCACTATGGCCAATGATTGGCTGCAGTGGTTTCAAAGCAGATGTTGAGAAGGGACCCGAGCGAGGCAGCCAAGTATGGTAAGAGAAGGAGCCAGAACCCAGTAGCACGGAGCAGGTAAGTATGCTTTCCTTTTGCAGGTCTGGTGAGTTGAGGGTATTGCCAACCACTACAACCCCCCTCCTAAAGGTGGCCAATCCCTTTAATGCTCTTTAGAAATAAAAATGTGTCGGGGTAATAGGAAAAAACATAATTTTGACAATGTTTTTTTTTTTTTTTAATGGGGTTTACAACGAATCCTATAAAAATAAAAAGTAAAAATTACATGATAATCATATTCTTTGGGTTGGTGTGATTATAGCAAATACTACATTTTACTGGTTTTAAAACACTAAATAACTAGGTGTCACCATCTTCTGACTCCCATAACTTTTTTTATTTCTCAGTCGATGTAGTCAAAAGAGGGTGTGCATGAGTTGTAATTTTTATTGGTACCATTTTGATTACCACTTTGATACAGGTCTACTATATCCTATTATGACATCAGTTTTGCTCTCACTCCTACCTCCATGACCCATTTATTTCCCAGAAACTTACATTCCTTGATGTCAAAGAAACATGGCTGACACCTGTAGACTCAAGCTCCCCTGCTGCACTATCGCATATTTAGGCCCAGGCACCCAGGCAGAGGAGAGAGGTCCCGTAACAGAGAATCTGGCTTCATGTCAGCAGAGAATCAGTCTTCATATCATAGCATAGAATCAGGCTTCACGTCACCCACCACTGTAACAGTCCATTGTCATAAATTTAGGCCCCGGCACCCAGGCAGAGGAAAGAGGTCCCGTAACAGAGAATCTGGCTTCATGTCAGCAGAGAATCAGTCTTCATATCATAGCAGAGAATCATGCTTCACATCACTCAACACTGGAACAGTCCATTGTCAGATATTTAGACCCAGGCAAAGGAGAGAGGTCCCGTAACAGAGAATCTGGCTTCGTGTCACCAGAGAATCAGTCTTCATATCATAGCAGAGAATCATGCTTCACGTAACCCACCACTGTAACAGTCCATTGTCATATATTTAGGCCCAGGCACCCAGGCAGAGGAGAGAGGTCCGGTAACAGAGAATTTGGCTTCATGTCAGCAGAGAATCAGTCTTCATGTCATAGCAGAGAATCATGCTTCACTTCACCCACCACTGTAACAGTCCATTGTCATAAATTTAGGCCCCGGCACCCAGGCAGAGGAGAGAGGTCCCGTAACAGAGAATCTGGCTTCATTTCAGTAGAGAATCAGTCTTCATGTCATAGCAGAGAATCAGGCTTCACGTCACCCAACACTGGAACAGTCCATTGTCATAAATTTAGGCCCCGGCACCCAGACAGAGGAGAGGTTCATTCAACTTTGGGTTGCCCCGCAATATAATGGTAAAATGAAAATAAAAATAGGATTGAATGAGGAAGTGCCCTGGAGTACAATAATATATGGTTAAGGGGAGGTAGTTAATGTCTAATCTGCACAAGGGATGGACAGGTCCTGTGGGATCCATGCCTGGTTCATTTTTATGAACGTCAGCTTATCCACATTGGCTGTAGACAGGAGGGTGCGTTTGTCTGTAATGACGCCCCTGCCATGCTGAATACACGAATACACGTTCAGACAAAACACTGGCCGCCGGCAGGCCAGCACCTCCAAGGCATAAAAGGCTAGCTCTGGCCACGTGGACAATTTAGAGACCCAGAAGTTGAATGGGGCCGAACCATCAGTCAGTACGTGGAGGGGTGTGCACACGTACTGTTCCACCATGTTAGTGAAATGTTGCCTCCTGCTAACACGTTGCGTATCAAGTGGTGGTGCAGTTAGCTGTGGCGTGTTGACAAAACTTTTCCACATCTCTGCCATGCTAACCCTGCCCTCAGATGAGCTGGCCGTGACACAGCTGCCTTGGCGACCTCTTGCTCCTCCTCTGCCTTGGCCTTCCACTTGTTCCCCTGTGACATTTGGGAATGCTCTCAGTAGCGCGTCTACTAACATGCGCTTGTACTCGCGCATCTTCCTATCACGCTCCAGTGCAGGAAGTAAGGTGGGCACATTGTCCTTGTACCGTGGATCCAGCAGGGTGGCAACCCAGTAGTCCAAACACGTTAAAATGTGGGCAACTCTGCTGTCGTTGCGCAGGCACTGCAGCATGTAGTCGCTCATGTGTGCCATGCTGCCCAGAGGTAAGGACAAGCTGTCCTCTGTGGGAGGCGTATCGTCATCGTCCTGCGTTTCCCCCCAGCCACGCACCAGTGATGGGCCCGAGCTGCGTTGGGTGCCACCCCGCTGTGACCATGCTTCATCCTCATCCTCCTCCATCTCCTCCTCATCCTCCAGTAGTGGGTCCTGGCTGGCCACATTTGTACCTGGCCTCTACTGTTGCAAAAAAACTCCCTCTGAGTCACTTCTAAGAGACTGGCCTGAAAGTGCTAAAATGACCCCTCTTCCTCCTCCTCCTCCTGGGCCACCTCCTCTTCCATCATCGCCCTAAGTGTTTTCTCAAGGAGACATAGAAGTGGTATTGTAACACTGATAACGGCGTCATCGCCACTGGCCATGTTGGTGGAGTACTCGAAACAGCGCAACAGGGCACACAGGTCTCGCATGGAGGCCCAGTCATTGGTGGTGAAGTGGTGCTGTTCCGCAGTGCGACTGACCCGTGCGTGCTGCAGCTGAAACTCCACTATGGCCTGCTGCTGCTCACACAGTCTGTCCAGCATGTGCAAGGTGGAGTTTTACCTGGTGGGCACGTCGCATATGAGGCGGTGAGCGGGAAGGCCGAAGTTACGCTGTAGCGCAGACAGGCGAGCAGCGGCAGGATGTGAACGCCGGAAGCGCGATTAGACGGCCTGCACTTTATGCAGCAGCTCTGACATGTCGGGGTAGTTGTGAATGAACTTCTGCACCACCAAATTCAGCACATGCGCCAAGCAAGGGATGTGCGTCAAACCGGCTAGTCCCAGAGCTGCAACGAGATTTCTCCCATTATCGCACAACACCAGGCCGGGCTTGAGGCTCACCGGCAGCAACCACTCGTCGGTCTGTTGTTCTATACCCCGCCACAACTCCTGTGCGGTGTGGGGCCTGTCCCCCAAACATATGAGTTTCAGAATGGCCTGCTGACGTTTACCCCGGGCTGTGCTGAAGTTGGTGGTGAAGGTGTGTGGCTGACTGGATGAGCAGGTGGAAGAAGAGGAGGAGGAAGCTGAGTAGGAGGAGGTGGCAACAGGAGGAAAATAATGTTGCCCTGCTATCCTTGGCGGCGGAAAAACGTGCGCCAAACAGCTCTCCGCCTGGGGCCCAGCCGCCACTACATTTACCCAGTGTGCAGTTAGGGAGATATAGCGTCCCTGGCCATGCTTACTGGTCCACGTATCTGTGGTTAGGTGGACCTTGCCATAGATGGCGTTGCGCAGTGCACACTTGATTTTATCGGATACTTGGTTGTGCAGGGAAGGCACGGCTCTCTTGGAGAAGTAGTGCCGGCTGGAGACAACATACTGTGGGACAGCAAGCGACATGAGCTGTTTGAAGCTGTCTGTGTCCACCAGCCTAAATGACAGCATTTCATAGGTCAGTAGTTTAGAAATGCTGGCATTCAGGGCCAGGGATCGAGGGTGGCTAGGTGGGAATTTACGCTTTCTCTCAAATGTTTGTGAGATGGAGAGCTGAACGCTGCCGTGTGACATGGTTGAGATGCTTGGTGACGGAGGTGGTGGTGTTGGTGGTACATCCCCTGTTTGCTGGGCGGCAGGTGCCAACGTTCCTCCAGAGGCGGAGGAAGAGGCCGAGGCGGCAGCAGCAGAAGAGGCCGAGGCGGCAGCAGCAGAAGAGGCCGAGGCGGCAGCAGCAGAAGAAGAAGCAGGGGGAGCCTGAGTGACTTCCTTGTTTTTAAGGTGTTTACTCCACTGCAGTTCATGCTTTGCATGCAGGTGCCTGGTCATGCAGGTTGTGCTAAGGTTCAGAACGTTAATGCCTCGCTTCAGGCTCTGATGGCACAGCGTGCAAACCACTCGGGTCTTGTCGTCAGCACATTGTTTGAAGAAGTGCCATGCCAGGGAACTCCTTGAAGCTGCCTTTGGGGTGCTCGGTCCCAGATGGCGGCGGTCAGTAGCAGGCGGAGTCTCTTGGCGGCGGGTGTTCTGCTTTTGCCCACTGCTCCCTCTTTTGCCACGCTGTTGGCTCGGTCTCACCACTGCCTCTTCCTCCGAACTGTGAAAGTCAGTGGCACGACCTTCATTCCATGTGGGGTCTAGGACCTCATCGTCCCCTGCATCGTCTTCCATCCAGTCTTGATCCCTGACCTCCTGTTCAGTCTGCACACTGCAGAAAGACGCAGCAGTTGGCACCTGTGTTTCGTTATCATCAGAGACATGCTGAGGTGGTATTCCCATGTCCTCATCATCAGGAAACATAAGTGGTTGTGCGTCAGTGCAGTCTATGTCTTCCACCGCTGGGGAAGGGCTAGGTGGATGCCCTTGGGAAACCCTGCCAGCGGAGTCTTCAAACAGCATAAAAGACTGCTGCATAACTTGAGGCTCAGACAGTTTCCCTGGTATGCATGGGGGTGATGTGACAGACTGATGGGCTTGGTTTTCAGGCGCCATCTGTGCGCTTTCTGCAGAAGACTGGGTGGGAGATAATGTAAACGTGCTGGATCCACTGTCGGCCACCCAATTGACTAATGCCTGTACCTGCTCAGGCCTTACCATCCTTAGAACGGCATTGGGCCCCACCAAATATCGCTGTAAATTATGGCGGCTACTGGGACCTGAGGTAGTTGGTACACTAGGACGTGTGGCTGTGGCAGAACGGCCACGTCCTCTCCCAGCACCAGAGGGTCCACTAACACCACCACGACCATGTCCGCGTCCTTTACTAGATGTTTTCCTCATTGTTATCGTTCACCACAACAACAAAAATATTATTTGGCCCAATGTATTGAATTCAAATTCAGGCCTTTTTTTTTACAGACACCTAACACTATCTGTCTATCTATTTAGGTACCGTATTACACTAATACAGGCACAGCAGTAACCACAGATTTAGCTGACTATAAATTTGAGGCCTATTATTTAGGCGCTGGGTCACAGGTATACGTTTACAGACAGAATTAGACTGGGATATGCACAGTAGCGTGTGTGTGAAGTTATTGAGAATGACGCTATCAGCACCTTGAATCTAATATACCCTTTTAGGGATAAATTTAAAGTAGGCCTGATACAGCAGAAACCACTAATTTAGAGAATTGCTAAATTGGGAATTGTATTTCAACCCAGAACAAAAACTGTGCTTTGACGGACACTAAATAACTTGCTCAGCCACAGCAATAACCACAGATTTAGCTGACTATAAATTTGAGGCCTATTATTTAGGCGCTGGGTGACAGGTATACGTTTACGGACAGAATTAGACTGGTATATGCACAGTAGCGTGTGTGTGAAGTTATTGAGCATGGCCCAATCAGCAACTTGAATCTAATATATCCTTTTAGGGATAAATTTAAAGTAGGCCTGATACAGCAGAAACCACTAATTTAGAGAATTGCTAAATTGGGAATTGTATTTCAACCCAGAACAAAAACTGTGTTTTGACGGACACTAAATAACTTGCCCAGCCACAGCAATAACCACAGATTTAGCTGACTATAAATTTGAGGCCTATTATTTAGGCGCTGGGTGACAGGTATAGGTTTACAGACAGAATTAGAATGGGATATGGCCAAAAAATAACCACACTATTGATGGTTAAATGCACTTGGTGACAGGCTCAGCTTGCCCCTGATGTAGTATATGGCCAAAAAATAACCACACTATTGATGGTTAAATGCCCTTGGTGTGACAGCTTGACCACCACACCATTGAGGGTTAAATGCACTTGGTGACAGGCTCAGTTTGCCCCTGATGTAGTATATGGCCAAAAAATAACCACACTATTGATGGTTAAATGCACTTGGTGTGACAGCTTGACCAACCACACTATTGAGGGTTAAATGCATTCGGTGACAGGCTCAGCTTGCCCCTGATGTAGCATATGGCCAAAAAATAACCACACTATTGATGGTTAAATGCATTTGGTGTGACAGCTTGACCCTGATGTAGGATTTAGCCAAAAAACAACCACACTATTGAGGGTTAAATGCACTTGGTGGCAGCTTGTGCTGGCGCACCACAAGACACAAAATGGCCGCCGATCACCCCAGAAAAAAGTGAATGAAAAACGCTCTGGGCAGCCTAAAAAAAGTGAGCAATTGAATAGCAGCAGTTCAATGATCCACAGCTGCAGATCGATCACTGAATGAAGTCTTTTGGATGAGTTAATCACTGCCTAATCTCGCCCTAACGTCGCAGCTGCAACCTCTCCCTACACTGATCAGAGCAGAGTGACGGGCGGCGCTACGTGACTCCAGCTTAAATAGAGGCTGGGTCACATGCTGCACTGGCCAATCACAGCCATGCCAATAGTAGGCATGGCTTTGACGGCCTCTTGGGGCAAGTAGTATGACGCTTGTTGATTGGCTGCTTTGCAGCCTTTCAAAAAGCGCCAAGAAAGCGACGAACACCAAACCCGGACTTTTACGAAAATGTTTGGGTTCGCTCATCTCTATTAATGATACCTTTTTTTTCTTAAGCGTATAGACTCCCTACCTCCTCCATCCTCACAATGGAGGAAGAAAGAAGACAAGAATCTGCTGAGGGTGATGTGAATCCCATCCTGGTAGTTCATTGATCTTCATGGGGTAAGTGGATCATTTATCTGGCCTTTGATTTATTAAAGATTTGCGCTTTGTGCTCTCTTTTTTCCAGCCTAAACCGAAGAAAGTGCTGGCAAAAAGAAAAAAACAAAGAGTGTGCACTATGCGGAACGGCTTTATCTTCTTCTTATGGGAAGAAATTTCGGATGAGTCACCGTCCTTGTTAGAAAACATCAGATCGCTCATCAAGACGGAAGTTAGAAGGGCAAGAACATCCGTTAAGGATAAAGGTGCAAAAGCTGGCCTATCCCAAGATTTTTCGTCAGAAGACAGTGACATATCACCAGGGTCGTCCTCGTCTGGTTCTTCATCTGAAGACAAGTCCATGTCTAACACCTTTTTTCCCGCTGAAGACACGGATAAGCTATTGAAAGTCATTAGGTCCACCATGAACATTGAGTATGTTAAGGAGGATAAATCTGTAGCAGACTCTTTGTTTGAGGGGTTACAGGAAAAGAAGGGTCGTTGTTTTCCTGTACATGCCAGCATTATGTCCTTAATTCAGAGAGAATGGAAGAAGCCAGGCAAGAGGGTATTTGCCTCTAATACCTTTAAACGTAAATATCCGTTTGAAGAGGTAGCCTCCTCCTCTTGGGGGAAAGCCCCTAAAATTTACGTCGCCATCTCTAAAGTGTCTAAAAAGTCCTCTCTTTCTTTTGAAGATACGGGTATGCTTAAAGAGCTCTTAGACAAAAAGGCTGAAACCTTCTTTAGGGGTGCCTGGGAGGCCTCTACCTTAGCCTTTTGCCCGGCCATAGCAGCTACAGTCACGGCTAGGACCTTATCCTTCTGGTTACAACAGCTGGTGGGGCAATTAAAAGATAGAACCCCTAGGCATCAAATCTTATCATCTTTGCCAACCTTGCAAAAAGCAGCTGACTTCTTGACAGATGCATCAGTTGATTCAATAAAGTTCAGCGCACAGTCGGCCTCCCTCACCAATTCGGCACGTAGGGCCCTTTGGTTAAAAAGTTGGAGTGGGGGTGATATAGCCTCTAAACAAAGGTTATGTAATATCCCCTGCCAGGGAGAATTTTTGTTTGGGCCTGAGTCAGACGACCTTTTAGAAAAGGCGGCGGATAAGAAGAAAAGGTTTCCGGTCCCTAATCCCGCTGCAGTCTTTGGTCCCAGAATTAGGCAGTCCTTTCGTCCCTTTAGAGGTAATACCAGCAGAAGATCAGGCAGGGAAAAGGATCAGGGATTCAGATTCAGGAATTCTGGGGGGAAAGGTTTCCTATTCGGAAACTCTTCCTCTACTAGTAAAAAACAACCCCAACAATGACGCCAGGTTAGAGGTGGGAGGAAGGCTAAAGTACTTCCAGACATCCTGGGAAAATATTTCAGACCTTGGGTCATGGACATCATTCATTCAGGTCTAAAGCCAGAGTTCCACTCCTTGCCTCCGCAAAGATTTGTTATTGCAAAACGTATTTGTGTAAGAGGTTTTTTTTCTATAATAAAAGAGGTTTTGGACCTTATCAAGAAGAATGTCTTGATTCCCGTTCCTCAAGAAGAACAGTCCGAAGGTTTTTTCTCCCACCTGTTTCTAGTTCCAAAACCAGACGGTACATACAGGACTATCATCAATCTCAGGGATTTGAACAAATTTCTGGTTTTCAAAAAATTCAAGATGGAGACAATGAGGAATACGATCCAGCTTCTATTTCCTCGTTGTTTCATGGCCGTGTTGGATTTAAAAGACGCTTATTTCCACATACCAATGCACCAGAGGTTTCAGAAATTCCTGAGAGTGGCGATTCCGATAGAGGGTCAGATTCGACAATATCAGTTCCAGGCGCTGCCTTTTGGCCTGTCCATGGCACCGAGGATATTTACGAAAGTAGTGGCAGAGATGGTTTTCGTTCATGAGAATCAAAAATATTTTGATAGTCCCATATCTGGATGATTTTTTGATTATTGCAAATTCTCAACGGGACTGCGAAAAGAATGTTCAGACTGTTATTCAGACCTTTCAGGATCTAGGATGGATAATAAATTACAAAAAATCCAGATTGATACCGGTAAAAATACTGAGATTCCTGGGCCTAGTTTTGAACTCCGAGACTCAAAGAACATATCTCCCAGAATAAAAGATCACAAAAGTTTGGAATCAAATAAAATCCCTCTCTTCCACCTCCCTGACTCTTCGAAAGGCCATGTCGGTCCTAGGTTCTCTGAATTCCTGCATCCCGGCGGTGGAATGGGCTCAGCTTCACTCCCGTCAGTTACAGTCAGAGGTTTTGACAGCCTTCAAAAAACACAAGGGAAGGTTGGATGTCAGGATAAGGATTTCAGACATGACCAAGAAAAGTTTATCTTGGTGGCTGGTCAGAGACAATCTGGTTCAGGGAGTTCCATGGTCCTACCCAGATCCTATTGTCCTGACCACAGACGCGAGCCCCTGGGGTGGGGTGCCCATGTGCAGGGATACAACTTTCAAGGTCTATGGTCCCCAGCTCAAAAATCATTTCCTTCCAACCGGAAGGAGTTGGTAGCAGTCAAACTAGCAGTGAAAGCTTCTGTAAACCACCAAGGGGGGGACAAAGTCGGTATCCCTAGGGTGGGAAGCTGGAAAATTATTAGCGATATTGGAGAAACAAGTCAGCCATGTATCAGCTCTCCACATAAAGGGGAAGGAGAATGTTCACGCAGATTTTCTCAGCAGATACCCCTTAAAACAGGGAGAATGGTCCCTCAACTCCTCAATATTTTCCAGAATCAGCAAGTCATGGGGCATGCCGACCATAGATCTCTTCAGTACAAGCCTGAACAAGAAAGTGGAAATCTTTTGTTCTCTAAATCCGAGAGAATCCCTCTATGGGGTGGATGCGTTTCTCCTGAAGTGGAAATTTCCCCTAGCATATGCTTTTCCCCCCTTCCAGTTAATCCCAGCAGTCCTAAAAAAGATCAGGAAGGACAGGGCAAGGGTCATCCTCATCGCCCCCTTTTGGCCCAAGAGGGCATGGTTCACTCTGCTCCGAACCATGTCTATTTCGGACCCCTGGATTCTGCCAGACCTACCGGATCTGCTGTCCCAGGGTCCAGTCTTTCAACCGGCAGTCTGTGGTCTCCATCTGACTGCATGGAATTTGAGCGGAGCTTATTAATTAAAAAAGGTTTTTCTCAGGAACTTATCACGACCTTACTTAAGAGCAGAAAACCAGTAACGGTTTCCATCTACGCTAGAACTTGGAAGAAATTTATTGAATTCAGTAATCTTAACCCAAAGCATTTACCAGGGTGTGTTCCTATTTCCAGGTTCTGGAGTTTTTACAGAAAGGCCTTTCATTAGGTCTTGCTAAAAGTACTCTTAAAGTACAGGTCTCTGCCCTATCTGCCCTATTCGAGCAGAACTTTGCCTTGAATCCATGGATTGCTAGATTCTTTAAAGCGGTAGATAGGATGACACCAGTCTCATCCCCTAGGGTGCCCCCGTGGGATCTTAACTTAGTATTTAATTCTCTAACCAAAGCACCCTTCGAACCCATTGATTCGGTATGCATTAAATTTCTTACCTTCAAGCTAGTTTTGTTAGTGGCCCTCACTACTGCTAGAAGGATTAGCGAGTTGCAGGCCATTTCCATCAATCCCCCTTTCACTACAATTCTTGATGATAGAGTTATTATTCTACCTGATCTGGCCTTCTTACCCAAAGTGTCTTCTAAATTCCATAGATCACAAGAGATCATTCTTCCATCCTTTTGTGACCATACAAAAAATGCTGGAGAAGTTGCTTTTCATGCACTAGATGTACGGAGATGCTTATTACAGTATCTTAAAATTACGGAAGGATGGAGAAAGTCTTCTGCTTTATTTGTTATCTTTTCAGGATCGAATAAAGGGAAGAAGGCTACCAAAAGTACCCTGTCCAGCTGGCTTAGACTGGGCATTATTCAGTCTTACTTGGAGGAGGGCCTGTCTCCTTCACTCTCGGTGAAGGCTCACTCTACTCGTTCGGTTTCCACTTCATGGGCAGAAAGGTCGGGGGCTTCCATTGAACAAATTTGTAAGGCAGCCACGTGGTCTTCACCTTCTACTTTTTTCCGTCACTACCATTTGGATTTACTCTCCTCTTCTGATCTTTCTTTCGGGAGAAAGGTTTTGCAAGCGGTGGTCCTTCCCTAGGAAGGGTTCTTTTCCTCTGTAATTCTCTCTATGGTGCTGTCGTGGGGGGAGGGGAAAAATGATGATTACACTTACCGGTAATCGGATTTTCCAGACCCCACGACAGCACCCTTCCTAATTCCCTCCCTTCGTGATGGTTTTCTGTATTCACATGGAGTAGCAAAAAAAATAAATGTTTTCATTGCTTATACGATTTATATGCTTTATATGCTGGTCAGCTCGGAATAATTAATGGTGTAGGAGTCCCTCTCTTGCTCTGTAATCCACTGAATGGGAAGAGAGGCTCCACCCTTTTATTTCTGTAGATTTCCTGTCCCTGGGGGTGGATCCCTCCCTCTATGGTGCTGTCGTGGGTCTGGAAAATACGATTACCGGTAAGTGTAATCATAATGTTTTCCCACTAATACAATCCAAAAAAGGCTTTAGAACATATAACTGCACTGCTGAACGGCAAAAAATATTTTTTTTTTGCCACTAATACACGCCAAAAAGAGATGTAATTTTCTCACTTCACCACACAACGACTAATAATCCCTTTTTTTCCCACTAATACACACCAAAATAGCTTTAGAACATATAACTGCACCGCAGAACAGCAAATAATACTTTTTTTTGCCACTAATACACCCCTAAAAGGGCTGTAATTTTCTCACTTCACCACATAAGTGCCAATAAGCCCTTTTCCCCCCACTTATACACACCAAAAAAGGCTTTAAAACGTATTACTGCACCGCACAATGGCTAATAAGACGTAGAAATATTCCCTAGTAGTATACTCTGTTAACGGCTGAATCACAGAGCACTTGCACCCCAATAAAAAGAATGTTTTTCTGGAATTACAGAGGTATTGCAAACCTACTTTTACCCAGGCTGTACACTCCCCTATTGGACCTTGTTCTCTTTTTATAGTGTGGAATATTTCCTTCCTATCTTTTCCCTACACTTCTAATGATCTTTCCCTGAACTTCTATTCAGAAAAATAAAAGTTTTAAAGTCTTTCCTAGCACTGTCCTGCACTAAGTACACTGGAAAATGGCTCAATCCAAGATGGCTGAGGCTATTTATAGGGCTGTGACATCACTGGCTGGATGCAGATTGGCTGCATGCATGGCATTGTGCGTGATCCCTTATTCACAGAGTTCTTTGCTCATTTCCTGACATGCACAGGAATCTGAGACACTTAGCCAATGTATTTTGATCAAAGCACATCTGTGCCTGCCTACCAAGCGCCAAGGTGGTCTCAGGTCAGGTGGGTCCTACGCTAAACCTATCTAAGCCATTGGGCTTCTATGTTCAGGAGCCCAGACGCCGCACATATGGTGTGCTGCTCCTAGTCACCTCCATGTGCATCAAGCAACCGATTGGAGGAGGAGCAAGCACACCTATATCTACCACCTAATCAAGGCGCTCTATTGGATAGGAAGGGCAAAAGTGCAAAGGAATGATACTCCCAAGATAAAATAGGAGCGCATTCACACTTAAAGGTGCCACTCCCTCAAGCATATACTACATAAACAAATTTTTGATAAATAAATGTGCGGATGTCCCTGACCACATTAATGAAGAAAAATCACAGAAATAAGGTAATAATGCACTTAAGAAAATAGATGCAAGCATTATATATGGACAAAGTCCTCACTCTGATGTGATAAATTGCATTGCGTGCATTATTACCTTATTCCTATGATTTTTCTTCATGAATGTGGCCAGGGACATCCGCACATTTATTTATCATACCGATGTTTTTATCTTAGTTTTTTCAGTGATTTTTTTTGTTTGTTTATGTAGTATATGCTTGAGGGAGTGGCACCTTCAAGTGTGAATGCGCTCCTATTTTATCTTGGGAGTAGCATTCCTTTGCACTTTTGCCCTTCCTATCCAATAGACCGCCTTGATTAGGTGGTACATATAGGTGTGCTTGCTCCTCCTCCCATTGGTTGCTTGATGCACATGGAGGTGACTAGGAGCAGCACACCATATGTGCAGCGTCTGCGCTCCTGAACATAGAAGCCCATTGGCTTAGGTAGGTTTAGCGTAGGACCCGCCTGACCTGATACCACCTTGGCGCTTGGTAGGCAGGCACAGATGTGTTTTGATTTAAATATATTGGCTAACTGTCTCAGATTTTATCATATCAGAGTGAGGACTTTCTCCATATATAATGCTTGCATCTATTTTATTAAGTGCATTATTACCTTAATTGATGTACATGGAGGTGACTAGGAGCAGCACACCATAGGTGCGGCATCTGCTCTCCTGAACATAGAAGCCCAATAGCTTATATAGGTTTAGCGTAGGATCCACCTGACCTGAGACCACCTTGGCGCTTGGTAGGTAGGCACAGATGTGTTTTGATCAAAATATATTGGCTAAGTGTCTCAGATTTTATCACATCAGAGTGAGGACTTTGTCCATATATAATGCTCGCATCTATTTTATTAAGTGCATTATTACCTTATTTCTGTGATTTTTCTTCATGAATGTGCCCAGGGACATCCGCACATTTATTTATCATACCGTGCAGGATGTTTTTATCCTTGTTTTTTCTGTGATTTTTTTGTTTTTTTTGTTTATGTAGTATATGCTTGAGGGAGTGGCACCTTCAAGTGTGAATGCGCTCCTATTTTTGGGAGTAGCATTCCGTTGCACTTTTGCCCTTCCTATCCAATAGACCACTTTGATTAGGTGGTACATATAGGTGCGCTTGCTCTTCCACCCATTGTTTGCTTGATGCAGATGGAGGTGACTAGGAGCAGCACACCATATGTGCGGATCCTGAACATAGAAGCCCAATGGCTTAGGTAGGTTTAGTGTAGGACCCGCCTAACCTGAGACCACCTTGGCGTTTGGTAGGCATGCACAGATGTGTTTTAATCAAACTATATTGGCTAAGTGTCTCAGATTTTATCACATCAGAGGACTTTGTCCATATATAATGCTTGCATTTATTTTACTAAGTGCATTATTACCTTATTTCTGTGCGTTCAGTGATAATCGCACGATTATGACTGTGTGTGCAGTCCGTTTTGTATGCGATTGTGTTGCGTTATTGCGTTTTTTTCCGGCACGTGACATGCAGATTGCATGTGTTTTTAACGCGCATGAAAAAAAAACTGATCGATCCTCTAGATTTACCTTTTACTGCAAACACATATAAATTCCCCCAGCATGCATAGGTTTTTTGGACAGGTCTATTTTTTTATGGAGAGTAGGTAGTTTGGCTGATTTTTGTGTTAGGTATTTGGATGTTTTATATATTGAGACTCGCCAGTAGTGATAGACGAACATCGGCCGGGATGTTTCGCGAACGTGAATGTGAATCAAATGTTCGCAAACCGTGCGTTCACGGCGGGCCCCATTTACTTTAATGGCAGGCAAACCTGAAAAACCTTCAGGTCATATTTGCAGCCACCAAATACTTACTAGAAGTGCACAAATAGTCCCACAACATGGACAGTGACATACCAGAGGGGGATCAATGACAAATATTCCCACAAAAAATATGTATTTTAATCAGGGGCCGTTTTTATGCGTCCTAAAGGGAAACTCTCAAAGATGTGCCCTGCTGGAGCCTAGAAATTTTTTATTTTAGGCCACAGGAGTACAGGCCCCAACAATTAGGCATTCAAGTGACAGAAAAGAACAAGTGATTATCTTGCTGGAGGTATATTAGGTGTTTACTGAATAATAATTTTTCTGTAGGCCAGTGGAGTATAGGCCCCAAAAATTAGTAATTCGCTGGACAGAAAAGAACAAGTGATTTTGTGGCTGGAGGTACATTAGGCGGTAACTGAATAACAATTTTTCTGTAGGCCATTGGAGTACAGGCCCCAAAAATTAGGCATTCACCAGACAGAAAAGAACAAGTGATTTTGTGGGTGGCTGGAGGTATATTAGACGGTCAGTGGATAACAATCTTACTGTAGGCCAGTATATGCTCCAAAAATTAGGCATTCACTTTACAGAAAAGAACTTGTGATGATGTTGCTGGAGGTACAATATGTGGTCACCGGCTAAAAAATTTACTGTAGGCCAGTACAGACCCCAAAAATTAGGCATTCACCTGACAGAAAAGAACTAGTGATTATGTGTCTGGAGGTACATTAGGCGGTCACTGGATACAATTTTTACTGTAGGCCACGGGAGTAGAGGCCCCAAAAATTAGGCATTCATCTTACAGAAAAGGCCTTTTATGCTGCTGTATATACATAAGACAAGGACCAATCTTTGTTCTGGTGGTGGCGGATATGTGTGGGCTGGCAAGAGGAAATTCAATTACATGTGGACGTCATGAGTGTTAAAATCCTCCATGCCTCATTCATTTTTAGAAATGTGAGGTAGTCCACACTGTCGGGAGCTAAAGCTGTAATAGAGTTAAAGGGGTATTCCCATCTATATAATCAAGTTTCATTCAATTACACCCCCCCCCCAATAAACTTTTTACTAAATACAACCAATTAAAAAAAAAACTACTATTCTTTTATAAATTCAAATTCAGAAATCACTAGTTTATAAGCGCTGCCCATGGATACGGCCGCCGCTCGCCGGCCGCATCCATTGGCCGCGCTTGCGCACTCCTTCCCTGGTGATCTAGCGGCGGCTGTACTTTTTATCAAGATCGCGCACGTTGCCGGGCGGTCCGCGCATGCGCAGATCTATTTTCCTTTGAGCCGCGTTGTAGCGCAGCAAAGAGGAAAATAGATCTGCGCATGCGCGGCCGATTACTTCGTGGAAGGGAGAGAGGACTCAGAGAGCGGACGGCATGGGAGAGACAGCGGGGTGAGTATATGTTATATATGAGATTGGGGGCTGATGGAGGCACTTGAGGGGGCAGACGGACTGACTTTTGGGGCGGATGGATGATGATGGTGGGCTATTGAGGCTAATGGGGTAGGGCAAAATGAGGCTAAAGGGGGGGCTATATGAGGATAATGGGGGGGCTATATGAGGCTGATGGGGGCGCTATATGAGGCTGATGGGGGTGCTATATGAGGCTGATGGGGGCGCTATATGAGGCTGATGGGGGCCTATATGAGGCTGATGGGGGGCTATATGAGGCTGATGGGGGGCTATATGAGGCTGATGGGGGGCTATATGAGGCTTATGGGGGGGCTATATGAGGCTGATGGGGGCCTATATGAGGCTGATGGGGGGCATATGAGGCTGATGGGGGCTATATGAGGCTGATGGGGGCCTATATGAGGCTGATGGGGCCTATATGAGGCTGATGGGGGCTATATGAGGATGATGGGGGCCTATATGAGGCTGATGGGGGCTATATGAGGCTGATGGGGGCTATATGAGGCTGATGGGAGCTATATGAGGCTGATGGGGGCCTATATGAGGCTGATGGGGGCTATATGAGGCTGATGGGGGCTATATGAGGCTGATGGGGGCTATATGAGGCTGATGGGGGCCTATATGAGGCTGATGGGGGCTATATGAGGCTGATGGGGGGCATATGAGGCTGATGGGGGGCATATGAGGCTGATGGGGGCTATATGAGGCTGATGGGGGCCTATATGAGGCTGATGGGGGACATATGAGGCTTATGGGGGGCATATGAGGCTGATGGGGGGCATATGAGGCTGATGGGGGGCATATGAGGCTGATGGGGGCTATATGAGGCTGATGGGGGACATATGAGGCTTATGGGGGACATATGAGGCTTATGGGGGCTATATGAGGCTGATGGGGGCTATATGAGGCTGATGGGGGCTATATGAGGCTGATGGGGGCTATATGAGTCTGATGGGGAATATATGAGGCATATGGGGGCTGTGGCAGAGCAGAATATACTGATTTTCTGCCATAGTTATAGTGGGGAAGGGAATAGACAGATGTATCAGAGCTGTATATGTGGCGGGTCAGCATCAATGATTGTGTTATAGAGAAAACGATGTAGCATGGCCGAATATGCTGCTGTTCGAACACCGTGCTGGTTGAAGAGATAAATGGACAGATGTAGCAGAGCTGTATATGAAGCTTTTCAGACACAGTGCTAGTGGGGGAGTAGAATAAAGATGTAGCAGGGCTGTATAGGAAGCCATTCAGCCAAAGTGATCTTATGGGACTGGAGAAGACACATGTAGCTGAGCTGTATATGCATCTATAAAGATACATAGTGTAAGGTTTATACACAACTGGAGTACAGCTGTAATGGAAACAAATCTGCATCCGTGCTGGTGGGTGGGGGTTGTTCAAACTTTGGAGCTAATCTATAATGTGAATTTATAGGGACAAAGGAACGGCCATTATGGGATGTAATTTTAGTTACTGGGATATATGGTGGACAGAAAGGATTTATTTGAGAATGGAGAGGCCTTTATGGAATGGATGGAATATGATTCACAGGTATATATGTTGTACAACAAGGATTTTATAGGGACAAAGCAAAGGACACTTGAAGATTAATTTTTTTATTATTTTATATATATATGTTGGTAAGGCTGATTAGTCAGCCTGCATTTGTGGGAGGGGCGGAGGCTCTTCATATACGAGCCACACCCTCACTCACAGGTGTGTGTTTTCAGGTGCACAGCTGCTGCTGGTTGCCATTAGCACACTAGCTTCTCTGGTGGTAGGAGTCTTTCTTTGCAGCATGGAGCTTGTTATTTTGCTCTCTGCTACCGTAGCATGCACGCGCCATACTACGTAAGTAGGATGGGCCGGGGCCGTCTCTCCAGGCCGGTCGGATCCGACTTTGCTAGCGAACGGGAGGCTTCGCCTCAGAATCTGCTACCTCAGGTTTGCTCGTTTGGGCCTAAATACTTCCATTTGCTTTTCATTTTTGTTTGTTGGCAATAAGAGTTGGTTCCTATAAATCTTACAAGTTTCACTTTGCTTCGTTCGTCTCGTATGAAAAGTTTCTTTACAGCAAACCGGCTGAAGTAAGAGTTACCCAGGCTGCACGTGACGTCATGTTTGGAGATCGGACGCAGCGTTTATTGTTTAGGCCTCTTGCTGTAGCTGTTCCTTGCCATGTGTCTCCCTCCCCCCGCTACCACCATCTTTAAACTTCATGTATTTCACTTTTGTAAGCCGTGTACCGGGGTGGGCTCCCCAGGATACAGCAAAGTCACAGACATGGAAGCAACACCGACACCAGCTTTATATGCAAGAATATAAACTTTACTTTGGAAACAGTATTAACACAAGTACAAACAGTATAAGTAATACCCCAGGCCCACAGTCACCGTCCCTGTCTGAGGGACAGGCCTAGCCTGCTGGCGTACACAGCAGAGCCTACAAGTCGCACTGTGCCGCTATAGAAGACACACCCAACCGGTGGCAGACGCAGCAGAGCCTGCAAGTCAATTACTGCGCTGCAGTCCAGTACAGTAAGGCCTAGCAAAGCTATAACCCTATCTAACTAGCGCATACAAGGCCTAGGCTAGTCTCTGTTACTTTAGGCACCAAACAGTAAAGTACAATTGGTAATCAGGTGTACTGACCTGCGTTCGTTCTGGGCCCTAGGATGCCGCTTACCCAGGATGGCCACCAAGCTCTCAGCAACCGTGCGGCCTTGCTTGATGCTAAGGTTTTCTGTCCATACACTGGAACTGGTCTTCCTGGGACAACCTCTCTTTCAAAGTGCTGGATCCAGAAAGGGGACAGCAGATACTCTCCTTCCCTTGAGTTCCATTCACTGCCGGACATCCGCAAGCCAGGATGGAATCGGATTCAGCCCCTCACAGCACAATCCTTCCACCATGTCAGATCAACACTTACTGGTTCACCCAGAAGCATGCTGACTGTGCTGCAAAACAGCGGCCTCTAGTGCCCGGAATGCTAAATGACAGCTCCAGTACAATTTAAACATAAATATACAGGCAGAGCTTATCCACATACTCATACTTTCATGCTCCGCTGTTATCCTGAGCGGCATTTACACTTTTGGCTTTTATTTAATGTCTTATGCTGCATCCGCACGTCTTCACTGTACTGCACTTTTCTACTCTTGGTTCGTATTCACTCAGATTGGTCTCACATTCAAGCTGCGCTCACCTGTTGGCTGTTACATCTCATTCCGTCCCCAGCCGACAGCCGGATCCGTATTACATGCCTGTTATTACATGTTGTATACTCGGCTTACAGCCATAGCTGCTACTGTTACTCCGTTTTCATGCTCTGGACGCACCACCCTGGGGTTCCCACCTTGCTCCACTCACAACCAGAGCTGCGTTTATACCAATTTTCATGCTCTGCTTATACCCAAAGTTGTGTTAACACTTCTACTGCTACACCAGGTTGTATACCCCACTCACCAAAGCCGCTTTCCATGTCTGCGGTCACATCAAGTTAATATTCCGTTCACATCCAAAGCTGCGTCCGCATGTCTGCTTTTCACATCTTGTCCTATACTCCTTTCACTACTAGAGCTGCGTCCACATGTCTGCTTTCGCATCACGTCAATACTCTGATCACTTTCAGGTTGCATTTATACGTCTGCTTTATACCATGCTTTTCATGCGCTACCCATACTCAAAGCTGCGCCTATACCATGTTTTTAGGTACCACTCACATCCAGAGCTGCATTCTCCTGTTTATTGCTACATCATGGTTTTGCTCAATCTCACCGGGGCAGTCTGCACCCACCGCTCTGGTACCTCTCTCCTGACAAACATAACTGCGTTCTTTCCAGGCTTACGTTACCTTCCTCGGTGGTCGGTTACATTCCATAGGCCTAGTTTCTGTTTAATCCTGGTTTGTATTCACTCAGATTGGTCTCCTTTTACTTCTGGTTCGTATTCACTCAGATTGGTCTCCTGCCCCAGTTCACCAAACAGCTCCTCAGCGGAGGTCAGTGGGCCGATAGGAGTATGTTTCCTGCTATGTTTTCACAAGCTGTTCATTAGTTTGTCACGATAAGAGACTTCTCTTAGCGAACTTGCAATGCCCCATGCATTTCATGTTTACGTTTATGGTTCGCGGTGGTTAGTGTTTTATGTATGCACGTGCTTCGGATTACTAATGTCTATATTTTTAACGCCTGTTGGCAGTCATGTTCCTTAGGCCACCTTCTAGCCAATCCAATCATTCAAGTCGCTTCATATGCCATCAGGTCCGGCTTACGTTTTAATTACTTATCGTCACCGCAACGTCATCCCTCTGGCTTCGGGGGCCCTATGACCGATCCGGCCTCATGGCTCCAGGGGCCCCTTGACCGCTTTTCATGTTTTGTTTGTTAAGGGTACGACATGGTTGTAGGCTGGTTAGTGTCCCAGGTTTCTGTTGGAGGTTATGCGAGTCCATGTCTTTGTCTTTCTAGGTTATCGAGTCCCGGTTGCTTACTAAACCCGTTGGGTTAAGGCCCAATCTTTTCCTCAGCCGTCCTTAATTCTAAGGTTCGCATCCCAGCGGCTGCCCGGTCCCATGGGCCCCTGGTGGTTGCTTCAGCCCCATGGCTTCAGGGGTCTGACCAATGGTTGTCTGTCCACCTGTGCAGCTATGCTTTTGAATGACTCATATCTTTACCTGCTTGCCAGCTTATGTTATTAATTTTAGTTAATGTCCGTTATTATCTCCATTTTCTGTCACGTTTCCCTTCGTCTTTTCAGGTCATGCAGTTGAACTATTGGGGTCACCTTCCACGTCGGTCAGGTCTCGTTCCTAACGATATTTCGCCTTGCATGTTATTCAGGCCACGTAGTTTATCTTGGGTATCGCCTGCCACATCGGTCAGGCTCATGGTTTAATTCACGTGCCCCTTATTCATGTCACTTTTCATAGTTATAATTCTTAAAAAAAAAAAACAACTCGGCCCCATGGCTTCGGGGGCCCGACGACTGCTTCGGCCCCATGGCTTCGGGGGGCCCGACGACTGTTTTCAAACCTGCTGGGCTGATTGCCTGGTTGGTTGTCCATCTGTGCATCTAGGCTGATTTGGCCCCTATGTATCGCACACATACCTGCTTCCCTAATTTCCTAATAATCCATGTTGATCGCTCCATGTTGATCCATGGCGACGGGGGCCCGACGACTGCTTCGGCCCCATGGCTTCGGGGGCCCGACTACCTGCTTCGGCCCCATGGCTTCGGGGGCCCGACGACCTGCTTCGGCCCCATGGCTTCGGGGGCCCGACGACCTGCTTCGGCCCCATGGCTTCGGGGGCCCGACGACCTGCTTCGGCCCCATGGCTTCGGGGGCCCGACGACTGTTTTCAAACCTGCTGGGCTGATTGCCTGGTTGGTTGTCCATCTGTGCATCTAGGCTGATTTGGCCCCTATGTATCGCACACATACCTGCTTCCCTAATTTCCTAATAATCCATGTTGATCGCTCCATGTTGATCCATGGCTTCGGGGGCCCGACGACTGCTTCGGCCCCATGGCTTCGGGGGCCCGACTACCTGCTTCGGCCCCATGGCTTCGGGGGCCCGACTACCTGCTTCGGCCCCATGGCTTCGGGGGCCCGACTACCTGCTTCGGCCCCATGGCTTCGGGGGCCCGACTACCTGCTTCGGCCCCATGGCTTAGGGGGCCCGACAACCTGCCTCGGCCCCATGGCTTCGGGGGCCCGACAACCTGCTTCGGCCCCATGGCTTCGGGGGCCCGACGACCTGCTTCGGCCCCATGGCTTCGGGGGCCTGACGACCTGCTTCGGCCCCATGGCTTCGGGGGCCCGATGACCTGCTTCGGCCCCATGGCTTCGGGGGCCCGATGACCTGCTTCGGCCCCATGGCTTCGGGGGCCCGACGACTGTTTTCAAACCTGCTGGGCTGATTGCCTGGTTGGTTGTCCATCTGGGCATCTAGGCTGATTTGGCCCCTATGTATCGCATACATACCTGCTTCCCTAATTTCCTAATAATCCATGTTGATCGCTCATTTTATGTTTTGACCGCAAATTGGTCCGGTTCGCCCTACAGCATTATTGTCATGTCTTACGCAGATATTTCGTCTTTCTTTAATTGTTCATGCTTTCGTTCAGGTCCTGCCAGAGGAAGAACAAGTAGGGCAATTCGCTCTAGCATTTCAGTCTCTGATCGTAGTCGATCATATCTTGTCAACCAGGTCCCCGCGCAAAGTCTTTGCCTTTTTACCACGACCAGGAATTCATTTTCGCCAGTAGCTTCATTGCATTGCATTCCCTCACTCATGGGAGGGCATAGACAGAATCTTGTATATTATGGCTTCATAGCTTCCTGCCCCACTAACCTCCGACTCCCTACAACCACGGTGAATTGGATTTTGGACAAGGTCCAGCATTTTCTCACGGTAGAAGATTCAGATAGTAGGTCGGTCTTCACGTCTCAAGCGTTAAAACAATTCTCAGGGGCGCACAGTAGAACAAAGCGCGGATAGCTGTTGTCTGGGTAACTATTCAAGGATTCTCTTCCTATCTACATGGTTCTTTTTGGCACTCATTCCTGCATAGTCTAGGCAGTTAGGCTTTGGTCCCACGATCTCCTGACGCTAGGGTATTGCCAGTACTCGCACTAGAACCAAACTTTACAAGTTTCAGTTGGTTTTATGATCCATTTCACAACGTATTCTCGGTCCTCCATTCCGCTTTGGTGCAGTATCCGCAATATTGAGCATCATGTCTCTGGCCTTGTCATCCACAAGATGGGTTGTAGGTTTCCTACTGGTCTTGCCTCACATACCCCGGATGCCTTGCAGTAGGCTTGGGGATTAGTTTGTACATGCCATTCAAATTCCTTTTCTATCCTACTTGGCTTGGTTTTTGCCCACTTATAGGCCTACCCACGATCATGGCTTAGGGCACACAACAAGCCATTTAGTCAGGTCAGCTAAAACACGCCTAGCTGGGTTAAGTTGTTCCTGTTGTTTTCTCCCTAGGGTTCTTCGGATACCTCTTGGCCGTAGCCATGACCACAAGTTGGTAAGGCTGATTAGTCAGCCTGCATTTGTGGGAGGGGCGGAGGCTCTTCATATACGAGCCACACCCTCACTCACAGGTGTGTGTTTTCAGGTGCCCCACCCTCCCTCCCTTATCTTCTCATTTCCACAGGGTATGCCCACTTATAGGCCTACCCACGATCATGGCTTAGGGCACACAACAAGCCATTTAGTCAGGTCAGCTAAAACACGCCTAGCTGGGTTAGGTTGTTCCTGTTGTTTTCTCCCTAGGGTTCTTCGGATACCTCTTGGCCGTAGCCATGACCACAAATATATATATATATATATATATATATATATATATATATATATATATATTTTTTTTTTTTTTTTTTTTTCAGTATACGATTCTGGAGATTCCTGCTTGCATTACAGCGTGTTATTATCTCGACTCTTGAAATCCGATTTAGTAACATCTATTCCAGGAAATAGTACGCCTGTTGACTGATTTGAACGGTAAGAGCATGTTTTGTTTTATTTTACATATATATATATATATATATATATATATGATATATTTTAATACTATATTCAAAATATTAATATTTATCTAACCCCATTTGTTGATTGTTGTAGTTTCGATTGGTTTGGTAGAGGCCAACAACTTGTATTTAGTTTTGGTATACGTAGATGAGGTGTTACTCAAATTTAACAACTTTTACCACCTCTATGATTGATAAGCGGATCTATCGGTCTGCAAACCACAATTATGATCTACTATGAGAAAAAGCTAATTTCGATCACAATTTTTTTATTTTTTTATTGTTTGTGGTATTTTGAATTTGATATATTTCTAATGAAGCCTATTTTATCAACCTTTACAGATCACTAAATTTGGAATTTCCAACATGCCCTCGTGCATTATAAAGGGATGTACCCACACCTGGAAAAACAAAGATAAAAATATCATAATGCATGTGTTTCCAAAAGATCCCAGAATAGTCCGGAAATGGCTTGAGCAGGCTCCTGACCATTTTCCAAACGTGGACGAATGGCTTGAAAAAATCTTGGAAACACAAAAAAAAAATGATAATTATCGATTGTGCTCAAAGCACTTTGACTATTTTTCATATGAGGAAGGAGGATTGCGTAAAAAATTACGTCGTGATGCTGTGCCCACCATTTTCCCACCAAAAATTAGCAGTACCCTGGATTCATCGGATGCAACTACTGAGACGGAAAGTCAGACAACTTCGGAATCACTGGTTAGTTCAGAATCACGCTCCGCTACTCCGTTAGATGTTTCCGGAGAACTCGTTGGAGAAACTAAAAGTTCTGATGGAACATTGCCAACAATAGCAGCTACCCCATGTGTCAAAAGAAAACAAAAAAGAAGAAGGGTATCAGAACGTCCAAACACACAAGTTGTGTCACATCCGGTTGGTTCAAGTGGGAATGTCGTTCTACACGGTGAAATTAATCTCCTGGGAAGCACGATCCAACTTCACCTGCCAATTACTGTAACTGTTACAGACACCAATGTTTTACTTCCTAATTATAGCTTGCCAACCATGGTTGATCAGTCAACAAATACAGACTTATATTGGTCTAAGGATCATAAGACATTTGTCCTTGATACGAGTTATGTTTCAAAAGTCAATATTGGTATCCAGACCAAAAAAATAAGATATCGTCAACGAGGAACACAGTGTTGTCTATTGAAGGACCGTGTAAAAAGTGCTAAAGGATCTTTTTCTGGCAAAAAAAATAAAAAAGGAAAAACCTGTGAAAAAACATCACTCGCAAGTGGCAAAGGACAGCTGAACGAAGATGAAAGTTCAGATAATGGCCAAATAGACCTGTTAGAAGAAGAAATTGAACCATCCAAGCATTCTGACTATGATAATATACAATTCAGTGAAGACATTGAGATGTCACAAAGTTTATTTTATTCAACACCATTGAGCGCTGCCAAACTGTGCAGCAGGTTAGAAATAAACGAACTGTCACCTTTGAAGAAAACAAACATTAGAGATTGTCATACAATTCAACTTACAAGTATAAATTTATTGGAAGAAGAAAATGATGCTATAGAAGAAGAACCTGATTTATCGCCTGGGGTAATTATGGAATCTGATGAAGAGGAAGACGAAGATTTATCTACATTCCTAGAAGACTTTGAGGATGAGATAGAGCCTCTAGATCAAGTAACAATCGATGGGAACCAAATGGATATAATTGGAGGTGATATCAAAGACCCTGTTAGTGAATTTTTTTTTATAGTTTTCGAAAGTTGCCTGGATAGTCTGATCAGTATGATTCCATGCCAATATAGGAAGTCATGTGGGAGTCGACTAACTCATAAGAAGATTAGACAGATCGGATCTGCGATTAACTTGGATGTGAAATGTGTCCGGGGTCACATTCAACTACTATGGACCAGCCAGCCGAGAGTAAATCGCATTTCCGCCGGCAACCTACTCTTGTCTAGTGCAATAGTGCTTAGTGGGAATCACTTCCTCAAAATAAAAATGTTTTTTGATATAATAAATATTTTTATGATATCTCGTTCAACCCATTACCGTTACCAGCCAAAATACATTTTTCCAAGCATACACGAAGAATGGCAACAAGAACGTGCAAAAATTGTCTCTGCACTAGGAAGATCACCTGTATGCTTGGCGGGTGACGGTCAATCTGACAGCCCTGGATTTTCAGCTAAATATTGTATATATACAATGATGGAGACTGACCAAGGAAAAATAGTCGACTTTAGTGTTGTACAAATAATTCCTCCGGCATCTTCAGTTAGCCTAGAAAAAAAATGCTTTTAAAGAAACAATAGACCGAATTATAGAAAAAAATATAAATGTTAGAATAGTGGCAACCGATCGCCATGTTTCAATACGGAAACTAATAAAAGATGAATATCCACGGATAATCCATCAATTTGATGTTTGGCATCTGGCAAAGTCAGTTGGCCAAAAAATTCTAACTGCTTCAAAAACCCAAAATTGTTCTGCCCTCTCACCGTGGATATCATCCATAAAAAACCATCTATGGTGGTGCGCTAGAAATTGTGATGGCAACCCTACAAAATTAGTGATAAGATGGAAGTCCGTTCTAAAACATGTTTTAAATATACACGAATGGGAAACAGAAGATGAATACTCACGGTGCCATCATAACACAGAAATACAAGATAAAAAGTGGCTCCTTGATCACTCTGCCGCATATGAAAAGCTGAAAAGTATTGTTGAAAGTCAAAAACTTATAAAGGACATTGAACATCTTTGTTTTTTTTTTGTCATACAGGAGATTTAGGCTAGGTCTACACGACGACATTTGTCGCGCGACTTTTTGTTGCACCAATGTCGCGCGACAATTTTTATAATGGCAGTCTATGGTGTCGCACTGCAACATGCGACATGCTGCGACTGCAACACGACAGTCGCAGAAAATCCATTCGAGATGGATTTTTCTGCGACTGTCGCGTCGCAGTCGCAACATGTCGCATGTTGCAGTGCGACACCATAGACTGCCATTATAAAAATTGTCGCGCGACATTGGTGCAACAAAATGTCGCGCGACAACTGTTGCGCCCTATCTGTCGCGCGACTTTTTGTCACGCGACAAATGTCGTCGTGTAGACCTAGCCTTAGAGGTTTTCCACTCCTGCGTACTAAAGTACCGACCTAAACGGGTGCATTTTTATTTCGATGCCATGGTAGCTCGTACAACACTCGCTGTTTTGGAACACAATACAAATGTTGGCAGAGTACAGGCAGTTTTCCAAGAAAGGACTGATGCAGAGGGTCAGGAACAAGCTAAAAAATATAGATTTGAGTACAGTAAAGCACGCAAAGCCTGGGTGGTCAAGTTACTGTACGAACCACGGTCTCAAGAATTTTTGAAGCCAATATTCATTAGAATTATTGAACTTGCTGAGGGAAAATTTGAATCCACATGGGAATCTGCCTTGCCCAGTTTACCCCGAAACATAGCACCAGTTGAAAGGCCACCTAAAGAAGATCTGGTGCGAAGACATCTCTTTAGAAAATAAATTTTCTACAATGATACTACTAAATTTTGTTATTATATTGTTTTATTTACATTTACTTTACTAATGCATATTATGGTTATCCTTCTTGTAAATGTTGTATTAAATTTTTTCATTTCTTGTAATTATAACATCGTTTTACATGTACATGTTGCAAATGTTAATTAGTTTTTGTTATTAAAAAAAAATTGTTCAAATATCTTGCTGAATTTTTATACAATTTTTCTAGTTGTTCAAGGTGAAACCCACTGGAATTCTGTATTATAAATTTAGTAAATAAAATAAATTGCAATACTTAAAATTATTAAAACCTTTCATAGTAAAAAAACTTTTTAAAAATTTATTAAAAATGTTATATTAAAAAATGAATATAATACAACAATTGCAATTTAATAAATAATATTGATATAAAAAAAATTGGATAAATGAAAATACCAAAATATAATATTTTGTTTAGCAAAAAATACTAAATATTGTAAATCTAAATTAGCAAAAAACATGGAAACATCCGAATAGTATTGGAAACCGGTATATTGTCATTCATGGTCAGGAAAAGGCTCTCTAATTTTTTTGTTACACATGAGGGAATTGGTATCCATACATGTTTGCCTAGAAATCTATAGATCCAGGTTGTAAACTGACGATATGCTGGAACTCGTAGACAACTGTAAAAAAAAAAAAAAAAAATATGCATTTATCTAAATTGCAGACTATTTTCAACGTTAAAACGATATGTAGCAGAGCTAGGTATGCGCTGGAACATTCTCAGTGATTGGTGAGGTGGGGATTATCAATATATGTCATATAAAGAATGGTGGAGAGATATTACAGGTGTAGGACTGACATAAAATGGTTATGTAGCAGAGCTAGGTATGCGCTGGTACATTCTCAGTGATTGGTGAGGTGGGGATTATCAATATATGTCATAGAAAGAATGGTGGAGAGATATTACAGGTGTAGGACTGACATAAAATGGTTATGTAGCAGAGCTAGGTATGCGCTGGTACATTCTCAGTGATTGGTGAGGTGGGGATTATCAATATATGTCATAGAAAGAATGGTGGAGAGATATTACAGGTGTAGGACTGACATAAAATGGTTATGTAGCAGAGCTAGGTATGCACTGGTACATTCTCAGTGATTGGTGAGGTGGGGATTATCAATATATGTCATAGAAAGAATGGTGGAGAGATATTACAGGTGTAGGACTGACATAACAGGGATATGTAGCAGAGCTAGGTATGCGCTGGTACATTCTCAGTGATTGGTGAGGTGGGGATTATCAATATATGTCATAGAAAGAATGGTGGAGAGATATTACAGGTGTAGGACTGACATAAAATGGTTATGTAGCAGAGCTAGGTATGCGCTGGTACATTCTCAGTGATTGGTGAGGTGGGGATTATCAATATATGTCATAGAAAGAATGGTGGAGAGATATTACAGGTGTAGGACTGACATAAAATGGTTATGTAGCAGAGCTAGGTATGCGCTGGTACATTCTCAGTGATTGGTGAGGTGGGGATTATCAATATATGTCATAGAAAGAATGGTGGAGAGATATTACAGGTGTAGGACTGACATAACAGGGATATGTAGCAGAGCTAGGTATGCGCTGGTACATTCTCAGTGATTGGTGAGGTGGGGATTATCAATATATGTCATAGAAAGAATGGTGGAGAGATATTACAGGTGTAGGACTGACATAACAGGGATATGTAGCAGAGCTAGGTATGCGCTGGTACATTCTCAGTGATAGGTGGGGATTATCAATATATGGCATATAAAGAATGGTGGAGAGATATTACAGGTGTAGGACTGACATAAAATGCATATGTAGCAGAGCTAGGTATGCGCTGGTACATTCTTAGTGATTGGTGAGGTGGGGATTATCAATATATGTCATAGAAAGAATGGTGGAGAGATATTACAGGTGTAGGACTGACATAAAATGGTTATGTAGCAGAGCTAGGTATGCGCTGGTACATTCTCAGTGATTGGTGATGTGGGGATTATCAATATATGTCATATAAAGAATGGTGGAGAGATATTACAGGTGTAGGACTGACATAAAATGGTTATGTAGCAGAGCTAGGTATGCGCTGGTACATTCTTAGTGATTGGTGAGGTGGGGATTATCAATATATGGCATATAAAGAATGGTGAAGAGATAGGGTAATACACTGATATGTGGCTGAGTTGAATATGCACGTTATTACTCTAATGTAGTACCGCTCTAATGGTAACAAATCTGCATCTGTGCTGTTCAGTGATTTTTTTTTATAGGAGACAAAAAAACTAATCATATGGATACAAGCAGACATGCATTTGGGCTGCAGTGAATTACAGTTTCTGCTGCACAGATAGGCTTTGGAATAGATATGAAAACTTTTATGTGTAGTTAGTATTCAGGTCATCTAAATGGTAGTCTATAAAATCACTGACCATTGCTCACGAGTCCACAGCAGGAGAGATGAGCTTCACAGACACTTCCTGGTGCCAGCCAGACTGGTGAGTCATACTTTTCACATGAACGAGCATAGGACTCAGCTCTCAGTGTGATGTCATAAGGAGGCGTGGACAGGCTTCAGTCTAGCTGCCTAAGCCCGCCCAGCCTTAGAAACAGAAAAACAGGAAGTGATTTGTGAAGTAACTGCAACTCTGGCTGATTTTGCAAGATGGGAATACCCCTTTAACATTCATCATTTACGAGACGTGTTATCTAAACTAAATGCGTTAAGCAAACACCCTCAATTGCGTTTCAATGGCTTTTGTCTCAAGATAACGCGATCAGTTAGGAAATTAGAGTTAAGAGCTTGAGTGCTAACCCTGCTACATCTGTAGGCGAGTGCGCTGATTAGTCACGACCCTCCTGCTGCACTGAACATCCTTTTGGACAGGACACTTGACGACGGGCAAGCTAAGAGTTCCATGGCAAATTGCGCCAGCTCTGGCCACTGATCAAGCCTGCACACCCAGTAGTCCAGGGGTCCCTCGCTTCTCAGAGCTTCCACATCGACCGTTAACCCAATTTAGTCAGACAACTGTCAGTCTAGGTGTTCCCTGAGGATGGATCCAGAGAGCGGCTCTCGATGGGTTGTTTGCAAGAATGATCTCATATCCGAAGTAACCAACACATCTTCAAACCGCCGTCTTCTTGCAGGCGCGGTAGGAATGGTACCCGCAGCTGTTTCACTGTGGGTGGAAATTCCTCTGCCAGAGTGCGCAACAGCAGAATGCAGCATCTCTCGCAGCAAGGCCTGTAAATGCTGCATTCTGACAGCCCTTTGTGATGCTGGTAACATGTCCTCCATTTCGTGTTTTTACCGGTGGTCTAAGTACGTTGCCACCCAGTAATGGCCGTTGCCCTTTATGCTTTTTATATGCTTTTTATACCGGGGTCCCTCTTCAAACACTCTTCAAACACTGCAGCATGAAGGGCCCCATTTGCACTAAATTGGAAGCGGTGGAGGGCCCTGGCTCCTGCTCATTGCCCAGGAGAATGTTGTCCTCAGTATCCTCCCCCCAGCCACAGACAACACCTGGGCTCACCGAAAAGTTGTTCTTCTTGCTCCTCCCTCTCCCCCCAGCCACCATCCTCCTCTGACTCCTCTTCAGACTCCTGCTGACATATCTCAGATGGAGTAGCCCCCACTGGGAATTCATTCAGCATTGCGAATTCCTCATCTTCCAGCTCCTGCTCCTCGATGGCTTGATCAATGACACGATGCAATGCACGCTCCAGAAAGAAGGGGTAAGGTACGATGTCACTGATGGTTCCCTGGCTGCAACTGACCAGTTTGATCTCATCAAATGGCCGCAGAACTCTGCATGCGTCGCACACGAGCAGCCACTGGCGCAGTGAAAAGAAACCAAGCTCCCAGAACCTGTCCTGCTGCAGAATTCGTACAGGTAGTTGTTAACGGCACATTGCTGCTGGAGCAGCCTATGAAGCATATACAAGGTTGAGTTCCAGCGCTGTCACAAATCAGACATCTGATGGGCAGGTGGTGTCGCCACTGAAGGTCAGCAAGACGAGCCATGGCCGTGTAAGATCTTCTAAAATGGCTGATGTCCTGGACCCCGGGGTATTTGGCAATGAATCGCTGCACGGCTAAGTTCAGTCCTCTTCCTCTGTCTGTCATTTTCAAAATGACCCTGTGCCAAACTCCCTAGAAAAGAGCAGTATTTGTGGAAGCAGTTATATCACAGGCCTCAATCAGTACTTGGTGGAAGCCGGTATATCGCATCCCTCAATCACTAATTTGTGGAAGCAGGCATATAGAACCCCTTAATCAGTATTTTGTAGAAGCAGGCATATCGCACCAATCAATCAGTATTTTGTGGAAACAGGTATATAGAACACCTAAATCAATATTTGGTGGAAGCAGGTATATCGCACCCCACAATCAGTATTTTGTAGAAGCAGGTATATCGCACCCATCAATCAGTATTTTGTGAAAACAGGTATATAGGACACCTGAATCAATATTTGGTGGAAGCAGGTAAATCGCATCCCTCAATCAGTATTTTGTGGAAACAGGTATAACAAACCCCTTAATCAGTATTTTGTGGAAGCAGGTATAACAAACCCCTTAATCAGTATTTTGTGGAAGCAGGTATATCGCACCCCTCAATCAGCATTTTGTGGAAGCAGGTATATACAGGTGAAACTGAAAAAATTTGAATATCGTGCAAATGTCCATTTATTTCAGTAATGCAAATTAAAAGGAATTGCATAAATGCAGCTTAAAATTTGAATTTTGTGAAAAGGTTCAATATTCTAGGCTCAAAGTGTCACAATCTAGTCAGCTAATTAATCCATACCCCCTAAGCAAAGGGTACCTCAAAATTGTGACTTTGGGGTTTCATAAGCTGTAAGCCATAATAATTCAAATTATAACAAATAAAGGCTTGAAATATCTCGCTTTGCATGTAATGAGTCTATCTCATATATTAGTTTGACCTTTTAAGTTTCATTACTGAAATAAATGAACTTTGCACGATATTCAAATTTTTCAAGTTTCACTTGTAGAACCCTTTAATCAGTATTTTGTAGAAGCAGGTATATTGCAATGCTCAGTCACTATTTTGTGGAAACAGGTATATAGAACAACTAAATCAATATTTGGTGGAAGCAGATATATCGCACCCCACAATCTGTATTTTTTGGAAGCAGGTATATCAAACCCCTTAATCAGTATTTTGTGAAAGCAGGTATATCGCATCCCTCAATCACTATTTTGCGGAAGCAGGTATAGCAAACCCCTTAATCAGTATTTTTTATAAGCAGGTATATTGCACCCCTCAATCTGTATTTTGTGGAAGCAGGTATATCAAACCCCGTAATCAGTATTTTCTGGAAGCAGGTATATAGAATACCTGAATCAGTATTTTGTAGAAGCAGGTATATTGCACCCATCAATCAGTATTTTGTGGAAGCAGGTATATAGGACACCTGAATCAATATTTGGTGGAATCATGTATATCGCACCCCTCAATCAGTATTTTGCGGAAGCAGGTATATCTAACCCCTTTGAGTGGAGGGGCTATGGTAGTGGTGGTGTCTTTGGGGGTGCACACAGAAGAGCGTGAGGAGGGTGCAGATACAGAGGATGTGGAGGGTGCAGAAGCGGAAGGCTGAGTGAGAACCTTCTCCAACGTCCCACTTAGATTCCGGCCTGATGCACATGCCTGACCCCTACCACCCCTGCGGAACAGCCTGCCTCTTCCTCTGCCTGTCATTTTCAAAATGACCCTGTGCCAAAGTCCCTATAGAAAAGCAGTATTTTTGGAAGCAGTTATATCGCAGGCCTCAATCAGTACATGGTGGAAGCAGGTATATCGCACCCCTTAATCTGTATTTTTTGGAAGCAGGTATATCAAACCTCTTAATCAGTATTTTGTGGAAGCAGGTATATCGCACCCCTCAATCAGTATTTTGTAGAAAAAGGTATATCACACCCCTCAATCACTACTTTGTGGAAACAGGTATATTAAACACCTGAATCAGTATTTGTTTATAAGCAGGTATATTGCGCCCCTCAATCTGTATTTTGTGGAAGCAGGTATATCAAACCCCTTAATCAGTATTTTGTGGAAGTAGGTATATCACACCCCTCAATCAGTATTTTGTGGAAGCAGGTATATAGAGCCCCTTAATCAGCATTTCATAAAAGCAGGTATATCACACCCCTTAATCAGTATTTTGTGGTAACAGGTATATAGAACACCTGAATGAATATTTGGTGGAAGCAGGTATATCATACCACTCAATCTCTATTTTGTGGAAACAGGTATATCAAACCCCTTAATCAGTATTTTGTGGAAGCAGGTATATAGAACCCCTTAATCAGTATTTTGTAGAAGCAGGTATATCACATCCCTCAATCAGTATTTTGTGGAAGCAGGTATATCGCACCCCCTCAATCAGTATTTTGTGGAAGCAGGAATATAGAACCCCTAATCAGTATTTAGTAGAAAAAGGTATATTGCACCCCTCAATCACTATTTTGTGGAAACAGGTATAAAGAACACCTCAATCAATATTTGGTGGAAGTAGGTATATTGCAGCCCTCAATCAGTATTTTGTGGAAGCAGGTATATCAAACCCCTTAATCAGTATTTTTGTATAAGCAGGTATATTGCACCCCTCAATCTGTATTTTGTGGAAGCAGGTATATCAAACCCCTTAATCAGTATTTTGTGGAAGCAGGTATATAAAACACCTAAATCAATATTTGGTGTAAGCGGGTATATCGCACCCCTCAATCAGTATTTTGTGGAAGCAGGTATATCAAACCCCTTAATCAGTAATTTGTGGACGCAGGTATATCACACCCCTCAATCAGTATTTTGTGGAAGCAGGTATATAGAGCCCCTTAATCAGTATTTCGTAAAAGCAGGTATATCGCACCCCTTAATCAGTATTTTGTGGTAACAGGTATATAGAACACCTGAATGAATATTTGGTGGAAGCAGGTATATCATACCACTCAATCTCTAATTTGTGGAAACAGGTATATCAAACCCCTTAATCAGTATTTTGTGGAAGCAGGTACATAGAACCCCTCAATCAGCATTTTGTGGGGACAGGTATATAGAACCCTTGAATCAAATTTTGTTGGAAGCAGGTATAACACACCCCTCAATCAGTATTTTATTGAAGCCGGTGTATCGTAGGCCTCAATCAATATTTGGTAGAAGCAAGTATATCGCACCCCATATTCAATGTTTTGTGGAAGCAGGTATATCAAACCCCTTAATCAGTATTTTGTGGAAGCAGGTAGATTGCAACCCTCAATACTTTTTTGGGGGGGAAACAGGTATATCACATTCGTTGTAAATAGTTGTTTCAATAACGCTTGCCCCTCTATATACCTGCAGTATTGCAGCAGAACCGCACACAACTGCTGCACAATACAAATGTACTATAATATACTTTCTATGTTAGATTTAAGTATATCACTCCCCTCAGTATATCACACCTATCGATAGCACACCTATACCAGTCCTTAAAAGGACTTTTTTTGCCCTATTAGCTAGTGTTTGGAGTCCCTAACAGTCTGACCCTGCTTCGCAAAGAAACCTCTCCTTACACTGGCAAAACACAGAATGTAAAATGGCTGCCAGATCAGGTTTTTATATAGGGTGTGGGTGTGTCCATGTGCTAAAATGTCTCAATTGGCTGTCCTGTCCCACCTGATGGATGTGTCATGGGTCAAAGTTTGGTGCAATGCAAAAGAATATGGCCTATATTATGGCGCTAAATAAAAACTGTACCAAAGCAACCAATTTTGGGTCACCGTGCTCCATAAAGTATAATAATGAATGATCCAAAAATCATATGTACCCAAATATGGTACTAAAATAAGCCCCTGCACAAGACGATTGGCATTAAAAAAAAATATGGCGTTCAGAAAATGGAGACAAAAACTTTTTTTTTTTTCAAAAATGCTTTGTTATGTAAAACTGAAACAAACAAAGTAGACATATTTGATATCATTGCATCTGTTACCACCTGCTCTATAAAAATAGCACATGATGTACTCTGTCAGATGATGTTGTAAAAAATAAAAACAGTGCCAAAACAGCTATTTTTTTTGTTACCTTGCCTCACAAAAAAACACAATGTAGAGCAATTAAAAATCATATGTACCCTAAAATAGTACCAATAAATCCGGCACCTTATCCCCTAGTTTCCAAAATGTGGTCACCTTTTGGGAGTTTCTACTGTAAGGGTGCAGTGTGGGCTTTAAATGGGACATGGCATCTAAAAACCATATGCAGTGGCACTCCTTTTCTTCTGCGCTGTGTGCTCATGTGGGGTGTTTCTGCAAACTGCAGAATCAGGGTAGTAAATACTGAGTTTTGTTTGTCTGTTAACCCTAGATGTGTTAAAGTAAAAAATAGATTAAAATGAAAAATCTGCCAAAAAAGTGAAATTTAGAAATTTGATCTCCATTTTCCTTTTTTACTTGTGGAACACCTAAAGGGTTAACATAGTTTGTAAAATCTGTTTTGAGTAACTTAAGGGGGGATGTTTCTACAATGGGGTCATTTATGGGGGGTTTCCACTATGTAATACCCACAAAGTGACTTCAGACCTGAACTGGTCCTTAAAAAGGGGGTTTAAAATTTTTTAAGAATTGCTTTTAAAATTCTAAGCCTTCTAACGTCCTAAAAAATAAAATGACAGTTACAAAATGATGCCAACATAAAGTAGACATATGGGGAATTTTAGGTAATAAATATTTTATGAGGTATCACTTTCTGTTTTAAAAGCAGAGAAATTGAAATTTTGAAAATTGCTAATTTTTCTAAATTTTTGGTCAATTTGGGATTTTTTCATAAATAAAGGTGCAATATATTGACTAAAATTTAAGACTATCATGACGTACAATGTGTCACGAGAAAACATTCTCAGAATAGCTTGCATAAATAAAAGTGTTCCAAAGCTATTACCACATAAAGTGACACATGTCAGTTTTGCAAAATTAGGCCTGGTCAGTAAGGGGGCAAATGGCTCGGTCTGGAAGTGGTTAAGCAACCTACATATTACATATGTGGTCATGTACCAACATTAGGGAAAATAGAGGTGGCATAGCTGGCAATAGCAAATAACCCGATTCCACTTGTAATGTTGTTCACCTACTTTTGCAAATGAAAGGAGTTTTCGGCTTGGTTGCCATCACCAACTATGACATTTCTCATTTACACATTGTTACTAATTACATTACACACATAGTATACATGTACAGTGTGTATTGATAAACAGTGCTCATTGTTTATTAACTTACGGATGCAGTTCCATGACCGGACGCAGGAACATCAGCAGGTCCCAATACATATAGGGCCATTTCTTGGATTGGCCCGACCCACTGCGTCTATCATGCTGCATTTCCTTCCGGAATTGGTCCCTGCAGCTCTGACACCGATTCTTGACTTCATCAACCCTGTAAGAAAAAAAAAAGAAAAAAAAAGTTCCCAAACAATACAATCCTACAGAGGACAATTTACACCATGTGCTATGCTAGGGAAAATAACGTATGCTATGTGCTATGCTAGGGAGGACAACATATGCCATGTGCTATGCTAGGGAGGACAATGTATGCCATGTGCTATGCTAGAGAGGACAGCTAGCATCACAAATGTATAGATTGGCCACTTACCCAAACTCTGGCGACTCTCTCCTTTAGTTTTATCCAACCATGCTGCCTCCTTCTTGTACCGGTCGTGGTACTCCCCTTTAGTGCTAAGTGGCATAGTAAATACTTGTTTACGTGATATTTCGCCATAAATTCAGAAATTCTAGAATTTGCCATCTCCAGTCATTATTTCCTCAATTTGCGTGTATTACGCGCGCAATACAGGCATGGATCACTTTTGCTAAATTTGTTAAGCTGCTAGAAGTTTCCTGAGACTGGAGAAAATGGTTGGCAGCAACTTTCGTGACTGTGAGGAAGATCTCCTGATGGAGTGCTCCATTATATTTGCGATTGCGCAAATCTGCACTAATGATGTGCATATTTTTGGCGCAATACATGCATCTTCACATTTTATCAGGTCTGAGTAGATATTACTGATTGGTGCACTAAGTATTGATGTGACATCACAGCGCTATGTCTGTAGCATGTATGTATGGACAGCAGAGAGACAGTAATTCCTATCACACTACCTAACACCCTGCCCTGGAACCTATCAGCTACACTATATCACTATCTAACCTACACTATCTCCCACTAACTAAAAATTTGCAATTAGAATATCCGCGCTCAACACCGCTCCCCCAACCTTGTGTTCCAAATGCAGGGCCTCTCCTTACAAGCAGAATGAGCCTCTCCACATTGATTGCTTTGGGTGCCTTCAGCATGGTCCAAATTGCTCCCCAAGGGCAGTAATCTTCTACAAACACTCCTTTCTCATGCACTGGCTGGAGCCACGCGCTGTGAAACGCAACTTACTGTCTTTAAATCCCTTCACTGTTGCTAATTTACTTGCGTTTAAAATGCAACGCAGTAATGCATGAAAAACAATGCTCATGTACACAGAACCATTGAAATGAATGGGTCCGGATTCAGTGAGGGTGCAATGCGTTCACGTCACGCATTGCACCTGCACAAAAATAGGGGGAGAAAGGGGCCTTACACTATACAGCAGATACTCTTGTTTGGGGGGGCGTTTCAGAGCTGATAGATTCCCTTTAAAGGGAAATTGTCAGCTCCCATGTTGCACTCACTGAGGGCATCATAGTGTAGTGACACACCCACTGAATTCAGCATTCTGTCACTCCGGTAGTTTTAGAGTACTGGCCTGCTAAAGCCTGTAGCATGTGCCAAGATATGAGTTCAATGAAGCATGCTGCCCCCATCCTCCTCCACCTCCGGGCGACGCTTAACAGTTTTCTTTTCTGTCCCTTTAAAGTAAAACACCAGGTAATACGGATTAATTAAATAGATCAGGTAAGTGAACATATCATACCAGATGCTTAAATTATTTATAATTGCCTCTCCAAGTAAATGTTTGAAAGTACAATGGCAATCCTGCTGCAAAATACAAGGGTTGCAGTACATGTTTTCAGAACCACACCCCTCTTTTCATATCTGCCTATTCTAGGTAACTACTCCTGTACATCTATATACAGTAAGCTAAAGCACCTGCAGCTCTAACCAGTTCAAGCATGGTTACCATTATACTTGGGCAGTAGCGTAACTAGAAATGACTGGGCCCCACAGCTAATTTTTGAATGCCCCCCCTCCACACACACAATCCCAACAACTTCTGCTTCTGCGTAACCCCCTTCTCCCATGCAACCTTCACTCCTGTAGCTATTCAAGTCCTCCTCCAGGGTGGGCCCCTTATAAGTTGTGGCCCCAAAGCAGCTGCTTCCCTTTTTTCCCCTTTAGCTACCCCCCTGTACTTCGGTTAGTCTTAGATAGTTAGACTATGGGAAACATATCAGTATGGTGAAAGAGAAAACCCATCCTTACTTGCTACTCTTACCCTGGGTTCACACCTGAGCGTTCTGAAAGGAGCGCTCTGTATGCGCGATTTCCCGGCGTTTGCAATCGCGCATACAGAGACATTGTCGCGCATTCCCGAAAGTCTATGTACGGGAACTCGCGACAAGACACCCCAAAGAAGCTCATGTACTTCTTGGGGCGTCAGGCGTTTTACAGCACGATCGTACGCGCTGTAAAACGCCCAGGTGAGAACCATTCCCATAGGGAAGCATTGGTTTCTCCTTGTTGAGCGTTTTACAGCGCGTAGGAACGCGCTGTAAAACGCTCAGGTGTGAACCCAGCCTTAGGCTGCAACAATGTGGTCTGACAGCAGAATCCGCACGCTGGCCGGCAGGGGGCAGATAGGAGAACCAATCAGAGTGCTCAGCACTCTATTTAAAACTGGCTTTTCCTGATTCCTGTGTCAGTAATTGTATCCTACAACAAGGCGTACTATATTAGATTGCTATTGTGGATTCTTGTTTTCTGACCCAGATTCCTTTGACTACTCTGGTGGATTAACCCTTTCTTAAAGGGGTTGTTCGGTTTCCTATATTATATGAAGTCGGACGCCCACCGATCTGATATTGATGAACTAAGAATATGAAAATACTAATCGGAAATTAGACAACCCCTTTTACCCTACTGGTATTGACTTAAACGGTTGTCCAAGTTCAGAGCGGAACCCAGACATACCCACAATTTCACCCAAGCAGCCCGCTGATGCTAGCATCGGAGCATTTCATGCTCTAATGCTCTCCTTTGCCCTGCACTGAATCCAACATTGTGTTATTATAAACCAAAAAACTGGATTGTGCAGGGCAAGGAAGAGCAATAGAGCATGACATGCTCCAATGCTAACATCAGGGGGTAGCCTGGGTGAAATTCTAGGTATTCTATTCTGTCAGTTGCAGTTCCCTCCTGGCTTCGCCTCTGCTAACCACCTGTTCCCCCACCCTTGTACTCTCTGTTACTAGGTGATTTTGATTCTTGGCGACATTTGATTATGCTCTATTCTGTTTGTTCCACCAGTTGGCGAATACTCTGCAAGAGGCAACCTGGGGATTCATAACAAAGTCTGGATCTTGGTACAGGCATTAAAGGGTGAATACCTCTGGTTTCTTAGATTCTGCTAACCAGTGTGCCCAGCACAGAGTCTGAACATGGAAGGTCTGTTTTTAAATAGGCAAGTTAAACCATAAAGGCATGTCAGATATACAGACAATAAAACATGCTACCCATGGGATAAGATGCAAGTGTCCAATCAAAAACCACAAAAAATAATGATATATTTGCAAGTATGCATACTCTTATGTGGCTTTCCGAATACACAAATTTTATATTTACATACCGTATATCTTATTTTTTGTGATGAGCAGCAGGGGAAATATTCGAATTCGCAATATATCACAAATATTTAGGTGAATATTCGCCAAATATTATTGATTTTGTGATATTCGTAATACGCACGCACTATTAGCTAAATAAGTAATGAAAATGGTTGGCAGCAACTTTTGAGATAGTGAGGAAGAACTCCTGATCACGGTAAGTAATTGTACATTACAGCACTGTTTTAGATTAACATTCCATGCATGTCATAACAATAGCTTTATATGCAGATAGAGTTTTTCAAAGTATTTGAGATCGTGCAAATCGCCACTATTGATTCGAATATTTTAGCGCAATACATACAACTTCACCTTTAATCAGGTCTGAGAACATAAAACTTAGTATTGTAGTGACATCACAGCACTATGTCTGTAGCATGTATGTATGGACAGCAGAGAAATCTCTCTCACATGCACATTGCGCATTTATTTTCCTGCCACACACTATAACATATACTATCTAACACTAACTATATGGATTATATATTTCAGCTAACTATCTCTATATCCTACACTACACCCTGCACTGGACCCTATCAGCTATTCATCTACACAATTCCCTATTACTATCTAACACTAACTATCTGGAATATTTATATGCGATTTGGAATGTAATTTGAAAAAGCACAGCGCAGTATTCAAGCTCCTCTCTCTCTCACATAAATCTCCACAAAATGCCTGCTGGCGAGTGTCGTAATTTATATACCGATGGGGTAGGCAACTTTTCTATTGGTTGCTAGGGATGTTGCTAAGCTATGACAAAGCCTTCTCATTGGCCCACAAGCTAGAAGAAGGGAGCGATGATCACCTGATGTGTACTGTGTTAAAAAAATAAAAAAATAATATTCCTCATTACGAATATATAGCACTATGTTCTAAATATTCGAGAATTCTCGAAGTGCTAATATTCGTGATATAAAAATTCGTAATATGAATATTCGCGCTCAACACTACAACATTTTCACTATAATTTTCCATCAAAGATTGCCTGGGAAAATTAATGTTTATCACAGTCTACAGATGATTACATCCTGAAAGTGTTTTTAGAAATTACAGATATAATTTTCATTTAAGCCGAGTTTAAAATTATACTGCACAATGCATGTTCTTTTTATGAGTACTCAATTAAAAGTTTTTGGTTTAATAGTAATAATGGCTTTATTTTCTAAGTATCAAACTGACACAAATTATATTTTGCATGTTGATTATAATCACGTTCTAATTTTCGTTCCTCCGTCACATTGTTGACATGTTTGTCTTTAATTAAATCAAGGAAAAGAGATGCTCTGACAATGATTGCCGCTTAAGCTGACAGCATAATTGTTAATGCAAGATCATACCAAAACCACAACATTTAACTATATACCCTTACATCAGAAAATACACCTTTTGACATTGCACAAAAACTTTGCTGACAGTAAATTAAAACACGACATGACAAGAAATTATCCAGTGATGTATGTTAAAAATAGAACTGAAGACATAATATTTCATTTTTATAATCCAAGACAAACTAGTAGATAAAGATGAGCAAATGTGATAGGCCTCTTTCATACATCAGTGAATTACAGACCATTAATTTTAATGAGTTTATCGACACATCAGTGATTTTCCACTGACCAAGGCATACATTACTTTAGTCTATGATGCAGACCAAACTTGCCCAGCGATTTTCATGGACCATTGATAGGAGATGCTCTGGAAAATAATTTTCATCCAAGAAGTATACATTGAATATGGATGACATGCAGAGGGCAAAAAATGAACCAGACAGATTCTTCACGGACATCTTTGCAGATGAACCACTAACCATCTTGTCATAGATGTCATCAAGGATGTACAGTATGAAAGAGGCGTTACAGTGGATCACTGAATTACAATGATGAGAATGTCCAAGATTACTTACGATTAGCAAAAAAAAACTTGGGACTAGTGCGTGGATGGTGTGCGTGTCATACACAAGTATACAGTACTTGTAACTTGAGAATTAATATGATATAACCCATCAAGTCATGCATGCTTAGCCAATTAGAATATTTAGGATTTTTTCTGGCATTTTTAACAGCATTTTTTTTCTTGCAACACTTTAGACACTTTTTTGTTTTGGCTTTTTTCAAGCCCTATAGAGCAGCCCATGGGGAAAACACTGAAAAAAGTATACAGCGTGCTATATTTGAAATAAAAGCTCAACATGCTAAAAACACTCAAACACAATGCAGCAATGCAGCACCAAAAAGTGTAGCGTATTTTATAATGTACTGTAGTCTGTAAAGTAACATCTGGCTGCATAAAGAATGTGAAAGAAAGACATTAAAATGGCAAAAACAACAACAAAAACGCCCTTCTGAGCTTCATTTATGAAAAACTGTCTAACTGGAAAAGTGTTCTTTGTAGAGTTGAGCGGACACCTGGAATTTTGGGTTTGACGGGTTTGGCCGAACTTTGCTAAAAAGTTGGAGTTCGGAACCCGAACTTGACCCCGAACCCCATTGAAGTCAATGGGGACCCGAACTTTGGAGCACTAAAATGGCTCTAAAAAAGTAATGGAAAGGGCTAGAGGGTTGCAAAAGGCAGCAAAATGTGGTTAAGAGCATGGCAAGTGCTCTGCAATCAAATGATGATAGGGAAATGACTTAAAATAACATAAAATATGTAAAAATAAAAAATAAAAATCTTGATCTAGGAGGAGGAGGAGGTCCATATGGAGTAGGAGGTTGAGGAGGCGGTGGATGTGGCAGTGTAGGTGGAAGTGGCAGTGGAGCAGGAGGAGGTAGTCAATACAGTTTTTTGTTTTTGTTTTTATTTTATTTATTTTTTATTATTTTTTTGTTTAAAACATTGGGAAATATAAAAAATAAAACAAAGAGAAAGTGTGCTGGAGAACAATATCTAGGTGCGACCAGTATACATGTCTATTTTGCACAAGGTACGGACAAGTCCTGTGGGATCCCTGCCTGGTTCATTTTAATGAATGTGAGCTTGTCCACATTGGCTGTGGACAGGCGGCTGCGCTTGTCTGTGATAACCCCCTCCTGCCGTGCTCAACAAACACTCAGACAATACACTGGCTTCAGGGCAGGCCAGCACCTCCAAGGCGTAAAGGGCAAGCTCAGGCCATGTGCCCAATTTGGAGACCCGGAAGTTGAAGGGGGCAGACCCATCAGTCAGTACATGTAGGCGTGATGTCCACGATCCAATTGGATTTCTTCCCTATCAACTTTTAATGTTCTTTTTTGCGCCTACCATGGTGATCACAGGTAACGGGGAATCAGGGTTCCGTGCCGGAGAGGGAGCCTGAGAAATGGATACCACATCCAAGGGAGGTCAATGGCTGAAATCTGATTAGGTGGAGATGGTGGGACAAGTTATTAAAGCTCAAGCAACAAAGGAAGGCAGGAGGCGCGCGGCAATTACCTACTCCCGACTCGGGTAGGTAGTGATGATAAATAACAATACAGGACTCTTAAGATGCTTTTTTATTGGAATGAGTAATAAAAAATGACAGGGAATGTCACTGCAGTATTTTGAATGAGGAAACATTATACAGGAGAGGCCGTGCTGTCGCTTTGCTGACTCTAGATAACTTTTGCCTGATCGCACATCCCTGTGACGTCCACAATCAAATTGGATATCTTCCCTATCAACTTTCGATGTTCTTTTATGCGCCTAACATGGTGACCACCAGTAACAGGGAATCATTGTTTGATTTCGGAGAGGGAGCCTGATAAATGGCTACGGCTACTACTTCAAATCAAGGCAGCATGAGTTGCGAGCCTGCAGGTGAGCTGACCCTGTAATCGCTTATGTGTGCCAGGCTGCCCAGAGGCAATGACAAGCTGTCACAGGTGGATCGTCTGTGTTCTCTATATCCCTCCAGCCATGCACCAGTGATGCCCATGAGCTGGTTTGGTGCCACGCTGCTGTGAACACGGTTCCTCCTCCTCCATTTTCTCCTCCTCATCCTCCACCTCGTCATTCTCCAGAACTGTGCCCTGGCTGGACAATTGTGTACCTGGTGTATGTTGGTCCATGAACCCACCCTCGGAGCCACTTGTGAATGACTGGCCTGAAACCCTTGTAAATGATCCCTCTTCCTCCTCCTCCTGTGCCACATCCTCTTCCATCATCGCCCGAAGCCTTTTTTCAAGGAAACATAGAAGTGGGATTGTAATGCTGAGAACGGTGTCATCGGCACTGGCCATGTTGGTGGAGTACTCAAATTAGCGCAACAAGGCACACAGGTCTCGCATGGAGGCCCAATCTTTGGTGGTGAAGTGGTGCTGTTCCGCAGAGCGACTCACCCATGCGTGCTGCAGCTGAAACTCCACTATTGCCTGCTGCTGCTCGCACATTCTGGCCAGCATGCGCAAGGTGGAGTTCCACCTTGTGGGCATGTTGCATATGAGGGGATGAGCAGGAAGGCCGAAGTTACGCTGCAGCACAGACAGACGAGCAGCAGCAGGGTGAAAACGCCAAAAGCGCGCACAGACGGCCTGAACTTTCTGCAGCAGCTCTAACATAATGGGGTAATTTTTCAGAAAATGCACCAGGCAAGGGATGTGTGTCAAACCGGCTAGGCCCAGAGCTGCTATGAGATTTCTCTCATTATCACACACCACCAGGCCGGTCTTGAGGCTCACTGGCACCAACCACTCATTGGTCTGCTGTTTCATGCCCGTTCACAGCTCCTGCATGGTGTGGGGTTTGTCCCCCAAACAGATATGTTTCAAAACTGCCTGCTGTCGTTTACCCCTAGCTGTGCTGAAGTTGGTGGAGAAGGTGTTACACTGACCGGATGAGGAGGCGGTTGATGATGAGGAAGCGGAGTAGGAGGAGGAAGCAACAGGAGGCAAAGAGAAATGCCCTGCAATCCTCAGTGGAGGAAGGACATGCGCCAAACTGCTATCCGCCCAGCTGCCACTGCATTTACCTGGGTGTTAGGGAGATATAACGCCCCTGACCATGCTTACTGGTCCACGTATCCGTAGTTATGTGGACGTTGCCACAGATGGCATTGTGGACTTTGTCCCCCATTTGGTTATTCAGGGAAGGGATGGCTCATCTGGAAAAGAAGTAGCGGCTGGACACACCGCACTGTGGGACAGCCACCGTCATCAGATTCTTAAAACTGTCCGTGTCGACCGGACGGAATGACAGCATTTCAAAGGCCAGGAATTTGGAAATGCTGGCATTCAGGGCCAGTAATCGCGGCTGCGTAGGGGGGTACTTTATCTATCGCTCTAGTTTTTGGAAGATAGACAGCTGAACGCTTCCATGGGACATTGTGGAGATGCTTGGTGACCAAGGTGGTGGCGTTGCTGCCACATCCTCTGTTTGCAGGGTGGCAGATGCCACTGTCACTCCACAGGGGATAAAGAGGCCGAGACTGCAGCAGAAGAGGAAGCAGGAGGAGCCAGAGACCTTTCTTGGTTTTTGAGGTGCCTACTCCACTGCAGCTTGTGCTTTGCACTATGATTCCTGGTCCTGCAGGTTGTGCTCAGGTTTGGAACGTTTATACCTTGCTTCAGCCTCTGATTTCACAGCGTGCAAACCACTCGTGTCTTGTCGTCAGCACATTATCTGAAGAACTACCACACCAGGGAACTCCTGGAGCTGGCTTTGGTGTGCTGGGTCCCTTGCTGTGGTGGGCAGTAGCAGGCGTGTCACCAAAAAATGTACTGCCTAGGGGACGGCCGCTCCGCTTTTGCACCCTGTTCCCTCTTCTGCTGTGCTGGTGGCTCTGTGTGACCACTGCCTCTTTCTCCGAACTAGACAGGTCACTCAAATGACCTTGATTCCATGTAGGGTTAAGGACCTCATCGTCCTCCACATCATCTTCCACCTAGTCTTCACCCCTGCCCTCCTTGTCGTCTGCAGACTGCAGTAAGCCGCAGCGGTTGGCACCTGTGTTTCGTCATTATGCGAGATGTGCTGCGGTGGTCCTCCCATGTACTCATACTGAAACATAAGTGTTTGGGCATCAGTGCACTCAATCTCTTCCACTTCTAGGGCAGGGCTATGTGGATGTCCCAGGGAAACCCTGCCAGCAGAGTCAATAAAAAGCAGAAGAGACTGCTGCATGACAGGTGGCTCAGACTGTTTGGCTGATTTGCAAGGGGGTGAGGTAAAAGACTGATGGCCATGGGCTGCAGGTGCCAACTCTGATCTTTCAGCCACCCAATCTACTATCGCCTGTACTTGTTCTGGCCCTACAAAATAACGCTGAAGGTTTTGTCGCCTACTCGCACCCGAGGAAGGTGTTTCACTTGGGCGTGCAGCTGTAACAGATCGACCACGTCCTCTCCTTGCAACAAGAGCTCCACCAACACCAGCAGCACCACGACCAGGGCACGTCCCTTGTTTGACGCTCTCCAAATTTTTTGCGGTCACCCACCGAAACAGACTTTTTATTAAATTTTGTTCCTTGTGAACAATGCAGAGCAGGGTTTTTTGAAGGCCAAAATGGGTTAATGTGACCCAACAATGGAACAGACGAATTTTTAAAATTTCGGTCCCTGTCACCTAAGCAGAGCCTACTCGCCTACTCGCACCCGAGGAAGGTGTTTCACTTGGGCGTGCAGCTGGAACAGATCGACCACGTCCTCTCCTTTCAACAGGAGCTCCACCAACACCAGCAGCACCACGACCGGGGCACGTCCCTTGTTTGACGCTCTCCACATTTTTTGCGGTCACCCACCGAAACAGACTTTTTATTAAATTTAGTTCCTTGTGAACAATGCAGAGCAGGGTTTTTGGATGGGGAAAATAGGTTAATGTCACCCAACAATGGAACAGACGAGTTTTTTTAAACATATTGCCCGGTCTACTATGCAGTGCAGGCAGCAAAGGTACTTCATTGCCCCCCAAAAAAATTCTCACACACAATGAAACTTTTAACTGTATTTCTTTAACTACCAGAGATGCAGCACAGGGCAAAAAGGTACTTTATTGCTCCCAAAAAAAGGTTTTTCTTAACCGTGGTTTTTACTGGTTTTATTTGACTGACAGGAACGCAGTGTAGGCCGCAAATGTACTTTCTAGCAACAAATATTTGAATTTTTCTACAAAAAATGTAACTGCAGTATTTGGTGATTTTATTGGACTCTCAGAAATGCAGCACAGGGCAAAAAGGTACTTTATTGCCCGAAAAAAGTTTTTTTAACCCTAAATGAAACAGATGGATTTTACTAATATTATATTTCACTCTCACAGATGAAGCACAGGGGTTTTTACATAAAAAATGGTGGATATGTCACCCCTACAATGAAGCAGATGTATTTGCTGAACTTATGTGCCTGCCTGTCACATATGCAGTACAGGCCTCAGAGATACTTTACAACTAAAAATGTAAATATTTCACCCCACAATGGAACAGATGGATTTAACTGATTATATTTCACTCTCAGAAATGCAGCACAGGGGTACTTTACAGAACAAAATGTGTCACCCCCTGGGTCGCTGAACTCACAGACTGTATTGTTTTCCCTTCCCCTAGCACATATGCAGTGCAGGTGCACTTTAAAAATGGGTATATGTCGGCCACTGAACTACAAGAACAGGATTAAATGATCGTCCCTGGCACATATGAAAATGTTGCATTACACCCCCAAAACAAAAAACGCTGCAGCTCACTGACTTCACACCAAGTGCAGATATCAGAGTCTTTCCTAATCTCTCCCTTACAGCAGCAGCATCCTATCCCTACAACTAGTAAGAGCAGAGTGACGTGCGGCGCTACATGACTCCAGCTTATATAGAGGCTGGGTCGCATGCTGCACTTGGCCAATTACAGCCATGCCATTAGTAGGCATGGCTGTGATGGCTTCTAAGAGCACACTAGTTAAACGTTTGTTGATTGGCTGCCCTGCAGCCTTTCAACAAGTGCCATTAAATCGATGAACACCAAACTTGAACCCATACTTTTACAAAAATGTTCGGGTCTGGGTACAAAAAATGTTCGTGTCTGGGTACAAAAAACCCTAAAGTTCAGGTTCTTTTGTCAGTATGCAGCCAAAGTCTAGGGTTTTAAACAGTTGTGGAAAAATTTAAGACTGAACTATGATGAGTTTTTTCGGGCAACACGACAAATTTCCCTGTAGTGCAGTTTGAACTTACCCCAACTTATATTTTCATTATTTAGGATGATTTATGGTTTTCTGACCCTGTATTTTGTAATAGTGTATATCCACAGACGGCAAATAAGTTGCAGCTGGATTCATTTTTCCATCACATTATACATTGCTCATTTCCATGGTTATGACCACCCTGCAAACCATCAGTGGTGGCCGTGTTTGCACACTATAGGAAAAAATGCCAGCTTATCTGATGGCTGGGACTGTGGGAGCTCATATAGGCTGGTCCATTTTTATATAATGTGCAAACACGGCCATCACTGATGGATTGCAGGGTGGTTGTAACCATGGAAACCAGCCGTGTATAATGTGATGGAAAAATGAATCCAGCCAGCAAAGGAGACAATATGTACAATCACAGTACATTAATAAGTGCCTTGTATTAACTTATTATCTTTGATAAATGCTGTTTGTTGAAGTGGCACAGTCTCTTTAAAGATAAATAATTCCTACTACCCCTTAACTCTTTCAAGACACACCCTATTTTTATTTTTCAATTATTATATTTTTTTTTCTCAATGTCCTCCAAGAGCTATCATTTTTTTTTTTTTTACTCTTCTGTTCACATAGGCATATGAGGGCTTGTTTTTCATGGGACAAGTTAGTTATTTATACTAGCACCATTTAAATTGTAATGGAAAATCGGGAAAACATTTTAGTGGCTTAAAACTGGAAATAATTGGCAATTCTGAAAAGCTTTTTTGGTTTTTGTTTCTAAGGCTTTCACATTGCACTAAAAATGACATGCCGACTTTATTCTGCAGGTCAGTATGATTACATTGATATTAAATTTATATAGTTTTTACTGTTTCACTACTTTTTGAAATAAATAAATACCTTTGAAAAACATAACAGTTTACAGAGGTGTTTGAGGGCCTCTTTTTTGTTGAGCAAGCTGTAGTTTTTATTTGGGAGTAAATACAACTTTCTAAATTACATTGTATTTTTTTTTTTTTTTAGGGGGGGATACCTTAAAACAGCAAATAGGCCATTTTAGTTTTTTCCATTATGGCATTCACCATGCAGGAAAATATTATTTATATATTTTTATATTTTAATATGTCAAACATTTTCAGAAGCAGAAATACCAATTATATTTTTTATATATTTAATCGTTTTTTTTATTATTATTATTTTTTAAGTAAAACTGGGAGAGAGTTGGTGTTTTAAATTTTCACTATTTCTGTGGGGTTTTAAAGTTTTTTAAAGTTTTTTATTGCAATTTATAGTCCCCTTAGGTTGCTAAAATAGAATGCTATTGCAGTCTATGGGCTTTTTACTGGCTCTCAGGCCTTGCTTTGGACATAGCTAATATTGTTATATAGATCATTCCAAACTGTGAGCAGGAAACTACAGACCCATAGATGAATGTCTAAAGTAAAAGAAAGGGTATAGGCCAGTGCACAGAGTACAGTAGCATGTTCAGCTAAATTACTGTCATAGGCAGACAGCCCACTCAGTCATCTACAGGCCACTTACATCATCTGCAAGAGGCAGCTCAGAGTAGGGATGGTGACAGCAGCAAAATACACAAGGTTTGAATTTGTGTTTGTCACCCGGAGGCTAAAGATAAGCACTTATAGGGTAAGTATGCATGACACCACAGTCCCTGGAGGTATATATTAGGCACTCACCTATAGTATGGTTATTGGTGCAGTGATATGTGGTGCCCTGGAGAAGGGAAACTTCGAAGACTGGGCATTTGTGGACATTTGTCCCTGCTTCCCCTATGCAAAATCATAAATTCTTCACTTTATTTCACTTTAAAGGGTTGTGATGTTGAATACTTTTGAGTTAATAAATACAAAAGTATTAAAGGAGTTATACCTTTATAGGCTAACCAGAAAAGAAAAAAAAACACATTGCAAGCTTTCAGAGCACAAAGGGTCCTTCTTCAGGCTAGAATAACTTTCACTGACATACTGTTTAATACTGGGTAACTGCATTTTATATTTATGTTTTGATATATATCCTGTGTTTGCACAGCACTGTGGAAAGGGTTATTGAATACTGATAGAATTTTGGTACTTTCTACCAAATAATGAGAAGCTTGTAATGTGCTGTACGGGCACACGGCAGGGTGCAGAAGAAAAGGAACGTCATATGGATTTTGGAGGGCAGATTTAATTGGGATAATTTTAAGTTGCAATATGACATTTAAAAACCCCTGATGCACCCCTAGAGTAAAATCTCCAAAAAACTGACCACATTTTTTAAATTATATGATAAGGTGACAGTTTTATTGGTACTATTTTGTGGTATATATGACTTTTGATTGCTCTTTATTACGCTTTTTGTGAGGCAAGGTAACCAAAAAATCTATAACATGATAGTAGTCAATTAAACCATTTTAAGCAAATGTAACATATATATATATATATATATATATATATATATATATATATATATATGTTACATTTGTTTAAAATGGTTTAATTGACTACTATCTTGAGATATATATATATATATATATGTATATATATAATGAAAGGAGTCATATGAGGTTTTTGTTTAATATTATAAATAATGGCAATTATTATTTATTTCTTGTTGAAACATTTTTATGCACCGGTAGTTCAAAAGAGAATAATAAAAAAACCATGATGTGGAAAAACAAAACACATTAAACAATATTTCTTATTTGTCAAGACAAAATAGGACAAGAGTCCCCTGATGAAACTTATTAATAGAACATTTTGTAACATTTGAAGTAACAACCAAGACATCACTAGATAAGTTTTCATTTTTCTTTTTTTTTATTATTCAGTTTATTCTACATTTCTTAAAAGTAGTTTTTCGCATTACATAATGGGATCTGCAACCAACGGCCCTTTTAAACCTAAAGCATAACATTACAAGATGAGTATCATATCATATCCATATTCTCAACTGATGCCAAATGTGTTCAAAAGCATAGGATAGTGGTTCATGTAATGTACTATGGTATTTTTCATTTGCAAGTGCAGGACAAGATACATGAATAGCAAGTTGGTTGGCTAAGTTTAATAGGAACAATTCGTGATTTTAGACTGGTCTAAAGGTAAATAAATCAAATTCTGCTAAAACTCGTAAAGTTATTGCAACATAGTTACACTTGCCAAAAGTAAATAAATTGATCTATGGGACATTTGTCTATCCTGTGTTTACATGTTCATATGTTTTTGTCACTTTTTTTTAAATATTAATAAATGAACAATAGATATGTCAATAAACAAATCTAAATGGCTATAAATCACCAGGCTGAGGGTGCTGGCATACATTGTGGCTGTGCTTATTTTTTAATTTGGGGGAAAAAAGCATGTGTTTGTCAAAAATCGCATCCGGTTTTTGCAACAACATACCAGTGGTTATGGTGCTTTCCCTTCCAGCAGAGGGAAAAAAGCGAATCACACCCAGTAAAACTGAATTACATTAATTACAAACTGAGTTACATTACTGTAATATTAGTCTGCTGTGTGTTTTTCATTACTGGAAGATAATGCACCATGACCGCAAATATGTTTTTTCAAAAACCACACGTTTTTGAAAACCACATACATTTTTAATGCATTTTTTGTAGCATCTAGAATACAGCATAGCCACAATGTGCAACAGAATCCGGATTGAATATGTGGTGAAAACTATCATGGAAGGGATGTATGAACCACAATGTTTCTATTAGAACATTGCACCATGGTTGAAGGTAATTTTCTGAAATATATCAAAATATGTATTTCTATGTTGAATATATATACCAAGAAAGACAAGCCGTAAGGCTATGCAAATCAAGGAAGTAGTAGGTGTCTGCAAATGATCACATTTTCAAGCACCTAGCTCCAATCTGTAGTATGTGGGAATGACATACTGTAAAAGCCAGATTGAAATCACAGCTTTTAACACGAAGCCTTAAAATCCAATCAAGTTGTATGGGTTGATTGTGTGATTTCTCCAGTACATTAACTGAGAGGGACATAGCACTTGAACTTAGAGATCTTAGTTTATCACTCCAGCGTATTGCTAGGTGCCAAGGTTAAGATGTCAGCACAGTCCAATTTTGCATGTCCCGATGGTTTGGACAACAACTGGAATGACATCAAGAGGTACACAGAAGAGAACAGCTACAAGGACAGATTATATGATTAAAGCAATAATGAGTAGTGATCCATTCTGTACTGCAAGTGAAATTGAACATCACATCTCATGCCTAAGGCAGCAAACAGTGTCTACACAACCGATCAGAAAGCTTTTGCACAACAGAAGTCAAGCTATAGGTGTTCCATTAATCTAATGCCCCTGCTCTCTAAGGCTATCATGGAGCGCAGCAAGATGGTAATGGAGGCTTGAATAGAGGTCTATCCTCTTCAGTGATGAGTCCTGCTTTTGTCTCAGATGCAATGATAGCCAGAGATTGGTATAGAAACCATGTGGGCAACACCATGAAGAGACCTTCACAAGGGACCATTGCACCAGTTCTACCCCTGGGATTATGGCGTTGGAAGGAATAATGTACAGTACCCCAACCCCTCTAGTCTTGTCATTTCAGGTACACTAACAGCCCGGCGTTACATTGATTTGGTCATGGAACCAGTTGTATGGCAATGCCTTAGAAGTGTTTCAGGAGCCTTTTTTGAACAGGACAATGCCAGGTCACATGTTGTTCATGGCCAACACGTGCTACAATGGCCGGCATGAGCACATCTGTGACATCATTAGTTGGCAATTGCAAAGGGAGCTGCCAACAATAGATCTTAATGATTTGCATGGCAGAACATTACTCAGATAACCATTAATAATATCATCGATAACATGCCAAGATGTGTAAGTGTAGGTATTTCTACACATGGTGCTCATACTTGATAATGAAAAACACAAGATAATTTTTATATTTTATTTCCATTTTGTATCATTTGCATATGTTTAACTTGTCTATTGATTCTGCGATTTCCATAATTCCACAACCTTTCCTTCTTGGTGTTGCAATTTCAATATTGAGGCGGATATGTTGTTTAAATATATTCATTTTTTAGAGAGTTCAATTTCTAATTCTAAATTCAGAGAGCTACTAATGAAAAAAAAATGGAAACACTGTTTAATCTTCCTACTTGTTGACTATGTATTAAAATTACTGTAAGGGTGCATTCACACGACCATAAGTGTTTTGCCCATTCTTGTCCTGGTTTCAGCTGAGCCCCATTCAAGTCAATAGGGTTGAGCTGCAATACCAAGCACTGACACTATACAATGTACCACGCTGTCCTTGGAAAGCTGCATGGAGCCTCCATCACGCACCAGAGCTCCGGTGAGTACAGCTGCTCCCTGAAACAGCTGATTGGTTATTGCTGACCACCGCTGATGCAATAATAATGACCTATCCTGAGGATGTCATCATTATCTTTTCCACGAAAAATCCCTTAAGATGTACAGTCACATGTCCAAGACAGCTATAGCTTACCCAGTTTCTCAGGTTAGCAAGTGCTTGCATAAAACTATACAAAAGCACAATGTAGTATGAAAGGCCCCTCACCTTAGATGCTTCAGTTACTATTGGCAACTCAAATCAAAGAAGATGTAACTTTCCTGGAATCACTTATTGTATAGAACTAGTATCTGACCATTATTTGGTGACTTCAATTTAGAGCTTTATTAGAGCTGAGTCATTGTATCTAAGCCTGCAATGTTGGAAAAGTTCTCTTATAGACATGCTGTGTATAAAATATATATAGTTTGTTTTGGGGAAAAGGGTCAAAACATATGTCTTGGGGCTGGGGCTTAAGACCCTAGCATAAAACCTGGCTGCTAGTGGTGCATTGATGGGTAACTTAAGAAACACAGTGATGCTGCTGAAAAGATATGGATGGGTGACAGCTGGCGAGCATGAGGAGAAGTTGTGCAGAAGGCCTAAGCTGAACTTCTGCATTGGGGCCGGTGAACCTTTAGTTATACCCTTGAGTTTCTGTATTTATTTCTCGTAGAGCCTCAATGAGTTCCATAGGCTTGAAATATCTCGCTTTGCACATAATGAGTCTATCTCATATGTTAGTTTTACCTTTTAAGTTGCATTACTGAAATAAATTAACTTTGCATGGTATTCAAATTTTTCGAGTTTCACCGGTATTCATTTATTTCAGTAATGCAACTTAAAAGGTAAAACTAACATATGAGATAGACTCATTACATGCAAAGCAAGATATTTCAAGACTTTATTTGTTATAATTTTGATGATTATGGCTTACAGATTATGAAACCCCAAAATCTTAATTTTGAGGAACCCTTTGCTCAGGGGGTATGGATTAATTAGCTGACTAGAGTGTGACAATTTGAGCCTAGACTATTCAACCTTTTCACAAAATTCTAATTTTAAGCTGCATTAATGTAATTCCTTTTAATTTACATTAATGAAATAAATGGACTTTTGCATGATATTCTAATTTGACGAGTTTCCCCTGTATACTATATAACCTAACTATCATTGCACATCATCCTGCCTATCTGACTTGTTACACACAGGTGTCTTTAATGCTCAGTAGAACACTGAAGACTGAAGAGAGACTTTTCTTAGCAATAATATCATTTAAAAGTCACCCTGATTTTGGAACATTATCTACAGTAATACTATATGAGTAGTAGTGCAGATCACAATTTTTTATTTTCTTACTGCCCTCCATTCCCCCCACTGTCAGTGTTCAAAGCTGTATTGAAATTAATTGTCAGGACTGCTATGCATGCACTCATGAGTCCTCTCCGTTATGTTTGCACAGCAGTCTGGACTGTGTATTGCAGTGCAGCTCTGAACGCTGAGAGTGGGGGAACCGAGGTCAGTAGGAAAATAAAAAATAGTGATCTGGACTCCATATCTGCAGTATACTCTATCACAGTAGATAATAGTCCAAAATTGGGGTGACAGATTCCCTGTAAACAAAAATGACCGTTACACTTTAAGCTAAGAAACACAATGGTGTTCCAGGGTGGACATTTACTTTAAAGTCACTACATGGATAATATGTAATGTTTCTACCTAGATAAGAATTTATTTTAGAATATATGAAAACTGGATTTTTTTTAATTCATCCTACTATAGTACTTTCACACTTGCGGCAGAGGATTCCGTCAGGCAGTTCCGTCGCCAGAACTGCCTGCCGGATCTGGCAATCGGGACTCAGACGGGTGGCATTTGTCAGATGTATACAGATGCGGATCCATCTGACAAATGCATTGAAATACCGGATTCGTCTCTCCGGTGTCATCCGTCTCTGCGCAGTTCCGTCAATCCAGCAATTTTTATGCTGGATCCGGAACTAATACATTTCAATGGAAATGAATGCCAGATCCGGCATTCCGGAAAGTGTTCAGGATTTTTGGCCGGAGAAAAAAAAAAAGAGGGACTGAACTGATGCATACTTAACGAAATGTTCTTCATTCAGAATGCATTAGGATCAAACTGATTAGTTTTTTTTCCGGAATTTAATACCAGAAAAGAAAAACGCTAGTTTGAAAGTACCCTTACTTCTTCACAGGGCAGATTTATAATGTTAGATATCTGGAATTTATAACTTTATTGTGGTATGAAAGAGCTACTGATTAGAATAAAATGTAAACTGGGAAACTGCGCTAAAGTATTTTTATATTCAGTAAAACATCAAACTTTGTTACTTTAAAATGACAGTATTCTAAGCTACGTTTTGGGAAAGAAGTCCCAATAACCTAAGCATTAACAGATTACGACCACACAGTCAGCAGGTGTACTTTAAACTCTCATAATGGTAATTACATATAAATCCTTTAATGTCTCTCAATATTTCCAAGCCATAGAACGACCTAAAATAGTTGCCATGTTTTTTTATTTTATTTAATTTAATATTTCTGTTTTGTATAACATACCCTAAAGTAATTAACATTTGTTTAAATGCCCTCTTCCTGTAAGTTCTTATCTAGCATGAATCCAGGCTCATTTGAGTTCAGGATTTACAAAGATCCTCAATATGTCCATGCAAGTAGAAATCAATTGTGGAAATGAGTCCAGATTAGAGTGTTGATTCTGTAAAGTTTTCAATTTCAGCTTCAATTAACTTAAGTCATTTTACCTGTCGATAACCATATTAAGTGGCAGGTACATAACTGTATACCCCCAGCTAAACTAAAGCAAGGGAAGCTGATACTTGACAGACACTGAATTCAATTTATATGTTTGGCCAGTTGAAATAACAAATTAATTACGCAGATGTTCTGCTGTTTGAATCTATGCTGAACAAATTTCTTGCCAAAATGCAAAAGGAGACAGTGTTCTGAGCATGAAGGAACAAGCCATTTCTTAGCACAACTTAGGTAATGAATGATTTTTTTCTGGATGACTGATGCTGAAAGAAGCTGCTTAAGTTTTTTTAATCACTTAGACTTATGTGTCATTCAAAGTCAATTTTGAACGCAGGTGTTCTGGGAATGTGAACTAAGGAACTTTATTTGATGCTATGTTAATATGATATATCATTTGATCATCAAATACGTTGAATACCAGCATTTAGTAATGTTTATAGATGTAATTATTTCTATTGAATGTAAGTGAATAGTTTGGCAGGGAGTGTCCTCTAAATACCCCTGAAACTCGATATGTTGCATCAAAATTGATCATAAATTCAGATAACAGAATTAAAATTGTCAGCATTGGAAATAATATATGTCACATCAGCATTATCGCGGTAAAAAGATCTACCCAAAAAAAATTCATGTACTGACACTTTGTTGGCCCCTTAAGTACATGTTACTAACATATGATCATCTGCTGTACTTCAGCAGTCTTCAGCAGGACTATCCTAGTCATAGGATAAACTGGGCCATAGGTTTCTTGCCATTCTTTAGGCCTCAGTCTGTTTTAGGGCTGCAGTCTACATATGGCAGGACTGTGCACAAGATGGCAGCAACCCAACATAGGCAATGTGAAAGCATCACTGCATCGTGCTGCCTGTACTGGGATGCTGACTTCACAATCCAAAGCAAGCCCCAGCTACTATGGCAATTGTGGGAAAATTAGCATGAATTTTATTAGGTATTGTAGCTATTGGCTTTGAGGAGTCACCTTCGGTTATGAGGGACTCATTTTGTATGGATGGGCACTATTGGCTATGGGATACTATCACTTTTGGAAGTAAAATTAGATGGGGAATTTTTACTATGTGGGGACACAATGTGGAGAAAGATTGGAGAAAATTACTATTTTCAGAGGTGATATTGGAGAATCGCTGGACACAGTAGACTTGAATATACTAATGTTTCAACTTGAAAAATCTCTTATACAAGAGACTAAAACCTGGTGGGACCTATGTACATTGCAAAAATATATTGAAAAAATATTGTTCCTCATGGATTGCATATCAAAAAGGTGGCTACTACAAAGTATTCCTCTGAATTTATAAGCAATGTGAGGATATCCCATCTAAGTGCTCCATCCGTTTGTTCATTTATAGTTATTTGAATAATTGAATTCTAGATTGAAAAATATCACCAAACTAGAAAAAAAACTACATAGTTGAGTCACATTATTATGACTAACAGCTGATATCCACAGTAAACACCATGTGTGCTAGTGACTCAGTAAGGTCCTGGCAGGCTGTCACAGGCATCTGGAGCCATGCTGACTGCAGTGCTTCCCACAGCTGATGGAGGGTACTTGGGGGAGGATCCATAGAGCAAACATAATGATCAAGGTGATCCCACAGATGCTATATTTGGTTCAAGTCTGTGAAAATAGGGAGCAGGGTAGTACTTGGAAGTCTTGGTCATGCTATTCCACCCTGTGTCTGCCATTTCTAGAGATGGGACATGTCACTGTCACTTGTCATGCTAGAAAATCCCATCTGCTTCAGGGAAAACAGCATTTATGGGTGTACATGATCTGCAAGGATAGATTCCTACTGAAATCAGTTGAGAGTTCCTTCCACATACCTAAATGAGTAGGCACAGAGAATGCCACAAAAACATTCCCCAGACTGTAATGCTGCCATGACCAGCTTCTGTTTTTCCAGCAATGGTTGCAGAGTGTTTGTTCTCTGATGTTTCTCGACTGACATACCAATGTCCACCAGTTCATTGAAGCAGAACATGCTACTCATCGGAGAAGGCAACCCTTTGCCAATCAGCGTAACTTCCTATTTCAATACTGGTGCAAAAAATTAAGCCTCTTCTGCTGATGCAACTTTTTTAGTAGAAGTGTAGTGAAAATACGTCTGCTTTGGAGCCCCATGCACAGTAGAGTATGCTGAGCTGTTGTTTTAGACACACCTCTAGTAGCCCCCTGGTGTATTTTGGTGTTTTTTTGCTTCATTGTAGTGTGTTGGTCCATCCTCATGCACCTTTGTAGTAGACATCATTGGCATGTGGTGCTCCGCACATTTGACCATTAACAATACACTTTAACCCCTAACAGCAAGCAAACAGCTCACAAACGGCACAGTTTCAGAATTACTGCCACCCTTGGGCCAACAGCCAATAATCAGTATTTTTTGCAACTGTTATACATTTTACCTATAACAGCAATGAGGGATACAGTGTGTGTGCAGACAATCTATTGCAAACTTTATGTACCCACCAAGCCAGCTCAAGGCAAGTGACTTTCTACATAAGCTATCTACTGCCATTGCTTATTGTAGGAAGTGGTCATAATAATGCAACTCGAACAGTGTATCATGGAGGTCAAGCAGTCTAAATATGACTTGCAGGACTATAAAATGGACACAGTTTATTCTTACAAACTCAAGTCACCAAAATCTATTGTAAATAAAACACCTAGGAACCACAACTGTTCCTGCTTGTTTCCAATAATCTAGCCTTGTAAATGTGCCAACAATCACCCAATGGATGAGCAAAATGTTTGTTCTTCGGGTGATCCTGTTGTTCTTGCAGGCACCACTAATCGTCATTTCTAGGCAGCAGATAATGCTGTCTAAGCCCAGTCCTCATACTGGGAAGGTGTTTACTGCATGTAAATGCAGTGATCTCCTTCACTGAGCGTGCAGCTGACTGCCGGGAATGTATGCTTCCTTCATGACAATCAGCCGCTCCATTGACCCGTCTAAACCCGTCTTTACATTATAATGTTAACTTTTAACATCAGTGGATTAAGAGGCCAAGTCCATTATAGGCTTAAAGTATTTTTTCCAATAATATTATCAAGAGGAGGCCCCTAGCCTGCATCTCCTTCTAAACAATTCATACATATCTGCTTCCTGCTGCTCTATTCCTGCATGCTGGATGCCATTCCTCCATCTTCCTGTCCCTGGCTTATGGACATGGCCACAAGGGGCATGGACATGTAAATTAGGAACATGTTACTTATGAAGCCAGTTATTGGCTGAAGTGGTGCATGTCCCTATCCCTGGCAGAAGAAAACAAGATAGGGACCGGAGGATGGAGGAACATGAGTCAGTATTTAGAACCGTAGCAGCATGGAGCAGGTTATAATCTTTAGGGAGGCAATGCAGGTTGGGGGACCTTTCTTTGATAGTCAACCCCTTCAAGACTGCCGCCGTACATGTACGACAGAAGACGTACATGTGAGACAGAAGTCCTTTCTTTAAAAATGGTGCCCAATCCAAAACGCAGTGGGCATCATAGTCACCAGGTTTCTGCTGTTTCACTGATCACAGACATTTAACCCCTCAGATGTCATAGTCAATTGTGACCACAGCATCTAAGACGGCTTTCTAGGGCCTGAGTGGTGGCCCGTGTAACAATTAGGAAAACCATTCGAACTTTGTGGTAGCATCAAGTGTTAGGAAAGCTCAAGTTTTTAAGTAGAAACAAACAAAAGAAAAATTACACAAATGTGGTATCACTGTAATTGTACTGACCCAAAGAATGAATGGAAAGGGTCAGTTTTACCACATAGGGAACACCATAAAAACGAAAACCATAAAACCATAGTAGGATTGCATTGTATTTTCCAATTGCACATTTGAAATTTTTTCCAGCTTCCCACATTTTATGCAACATTAAATGCGGCCATTAAAAAGTACAGCTTGTCCTGCAAAAAAACAAGCCCTCATGCAGCTTTGTGAAGGGAACAATAAAAAAGCTGCAGTTCTAGGAAGGCCAATAACAAACAGAAATGCAAAAACTATACCAGTCCTGAAGGAGTTAATATTCCTAGAAACCCCCTTTAAAAGTGCCATAAATAAATAAAAAAAATTGCAGATAGAGTTGAGTTCATATACTATAAGCATCCTATCTATTTGCAATATAAAATATTCTATTTATAGGCAAAACATTGTAAATTAGTGATCTCTAGTAGAAAAATCGGTTCTGTTAACTTTGACAAAATCTGTTACTGACTGTTTCTTCCAAAAATGAGTCACCTGGTTACTGTCAAACTACAAACTTTGTGGAGATAATTATTGTAATGATCCAATGATTATTTACTATCTCATACCTTGAAACAATAATGCATCAAAATACAGTAAATGTGCTTATTTTAATTATGTGACCCCTCTTATTATATGAATAAGACATAAAACAAGAGTTCTCTAGAAATCGGAAAATATAACTTCAAAATGGAGAAAACAACGGCTTTTGATGTTTTCATAATTATCTAGGCAAAATGATTTACATAAATAAGCAGAACTGCTCATCCTCATACATCCGCTTCCTATGTTGTGTATTAATGCCTATTTAGAAAAAGCATGTTCATTACACGTGATGTGATGGTAGATGGAGTGTAATTGGCTTTGAGGGTTTTTATCTGTTTAAATGGAAAGAGAGAGATGCTACTCAAAGGTGATGGCGATGAAAAGCTGATTACAGCTTTGGTATAATTTTGTTAAGATCTAACACAAAATGGTCCAAAGGTGGAGAAAGACAAGTATTTTACTGACCTTTCATATAAACGAAATAGTGATTAGAGTGAAAGAACATGTTTATTAGGTTATATGTGTACCAATCAGCCTTCCATTCATGAGAGGAGAAAATGAATTGACCATGCTACAACTCTCATCAATTTAGTATCAAAGTTTCTACCAAGTGGTATATAAAGTTTGAAGCAATAGTATGAGCTGTCACCTCTATTAGATTGGGTCCAAGGAGCAAACATTTTTAAAATACTATATTGTTTGAAATAATCAGCCATGAAAAATATTTTCATTCAGCCCCTACATTTTCAATCTGAAAACTTTTGTAAATGTATTTAATTAAAATGTTAGTATTCTCACAGTTATCTGCTAAAATGGATCTGCCTAGGTAGCACTCCATTATTTTTGTGGACCGTATGTGGAACCATTCACTTCAATTGATCAGCCAAAAAAATGGAAGTTACTTCGTGTGCATTTCGTTTCCATATGTCCACATTTCCGTTCCACAAAAAAATTCAGCATTATTATTGTCTGCATTACAGACAAGGATAGAAATGTTCTATGAAGGGCCAGATGTTCAGTTTCGCAAAATACGGAATGCACACGGATGTCATTCATATTTTTTGTGGATACGTTTTTTGCGGACCGCAAAATACATACGGTCGTGTGCATGAGCCCTAACTGCTTCATAACCAGGCAATTATCAGTTTTTGCAATTTCCTTTTTTAATTCCTGCCTTTCCTGAGCCATAACTTTTTTATTTTTCCTTTTACATAGCTGTAAAGGACCAGTTATATATTCTAATCGATCCATTTAATATTGCATATGATGTAGAGGGTAGCTGGAAAAAAAGGTACAGTAAATCTATTGAGCTGTGTGAGGTCTAATTTATTTGTCGAATGATCTTTAGCTTTTATTGATACCATTTTGGGGTGTGTATGACTTTTTTTATCACTTTTTATTTGTTTTTTGGGGAGGTGACGTTATGAAAAAACAGCAAATCATTTATTTAGATTTTTTTTCCATTACGCCATTCGATAGATGGGATAAATATTTTTATATTTTACTAGTAAGAGCATTTTCAGATGCAGCAACGCCTATGATGTTTACTTTTTTGACTGTTTATTTTTATTTTCACTTTGGGGAAAAGGAGGTGATTTGCATTTATATATTTATTACTTTTAAAAAGTTTTTTTTACTTTTTTTTTACTTTTTCTTAGGCCCCAAAGAGGATGATTACATGCAGTGATTAGATTGCCATTTCTTTTCAGTAATGGATTTTTATCCATTACAGAATACACAATTTAGTATATTCCAATGCAGTACTGCCACCTGCAGGCTTGCATTGGAATATATCAGCAATACGTGTAGAAGCATTGTACAGGCTCTGGCCTATTGCGAAAAAGGAAAGCCTTCCCCGATATCAGCCATGGGAAGGTGTTCCTTTCCAGGAGGTGCACACTCCTGGGTTTTCTACCTTTCAAATGCCGTGGTCACATTTGACCCTGGCATCTCAGGGGTTAAATGTATGTTTGAACAGACCTTAATCCTGGGTGGCTGCTGTGTGAAACAGCAGACACCCATTGGCTATGATGCCTGGCGCAAGCACCATATTTAAAGGCCCTACCGCCATCATCTATAGTCGTACATTGGCAGGGAAGTGGTTAAAGGCTAGTTTCACACTTCCGTAGTTCCCGTAATCTGTTTTGGCAGAGAACAGCCTGTATCTGTGCAGTGTATTTTGTCTGGCTGAATCCCGGCAATATTTGCTGGGAAGCAGCCGGATTTCTGCTGGATCCCATTACAGTCAAAGCGGCCAGTGGGCATTCAGGTAGCATCCAGCAATGCCAGATCCAGAGAGCTTCAGTAGGCCATTCTCTGTAAAAAACAGCCTGCCGGTACTAATAACAGAAGTGTGGAGGAAGCCTAAGCTGCCCGCATATTTAATTTCAAAAACTATATGAAAAAAACATATTTCCTTTGTGTACATTTATGCAGTCTTTTGCTACCTATGATTTACATATACCCAGACATTAGGGGAAATTTATGACCACATATGTATAGTTTCTTTTTTGCATTTTAATACAAAAAAATATAATTATAACTTGGAAAAAGTTATAATTATAAACTGGAAAAAAATATATTTCCTTCACCCACGATAGCACCACAAGAGAGAGGATCTGACCCAAATAGAAAGGAAACCTGCAGAATAAAAGGGCGGACACTCTCCTCCTAATTCAGTGTGGTTTCCTGTCTCTGGGGAAGCCTGCGATTTTCTTTTCAGATCCTTCCCCATGGTGGTGCTCCTATGCTGCCACAGTTTCTAGGCTGGAACTTGATTTTTGGGCATACCTGCAGTACTCAGAGGTAAGGAGTGACATCGTTATGGTGCACCGGTGGGGACGAGCAGAGGCACAGTAAGGTTCTTGAGGGAGTGTCTTGGATGCTGGAGCTCTGTGTGCCTGGCGGCATCGCTGATGTGCTAGAGGCACGGACTTCTTGGCTACAGGGGGAGGAGGAGCTTGTGGCAAGGAGATATGCCGGGAAAAGCACATGCAGCATGCGGTGATGGCGTGCAGCGCAGGACGCAATGACATCATCACAGAGCGACTATGAGAAGTGCGCTCTGTAAGCAGGAGGACGGCTTCCTAAACAGGGATCCTGGCTTGGTGGGAAGCATGGAGAAGGAGAAGCACACTGAAGAGTCTGGATACCCTCCAGCCCTGGTACCTTTGAGGGGTGAGTGTTCTGGGGCATATTGAGTAGTGATGAGTGAGCATGCTCGGCCGAGTACTGGTTCAGCTCGAGCATCGCTGTGCTCGGCACGTGACAGTACTCGGCCGAATACCATGTGTGCTCGTCGCATTGCTCGCGTGTCCTCTACAAACATTTGGCGCCTCCTATGCAGCCAATCAGCGTTCAGGTAAGTAATTCCCTTCAGTGTATTGCCATAGCCATGTTAGCTATTAGCCTTACACTGATTGACTGGCCGGAACACGTGGTACCAGTTTATATAGGAGCCGATGTCCGGCACTGGGATCAATCAGCGTCAGGGAGAGCAGACAGCAGCACCATTTTTTATTTTTTTTTACCAGGGCAGTATCAGGGCCAGGCGTCTTCAGGGAGGGACAGATAGTGCAGGGCTGGACAATCGATTTTTTAAGTACCCAAAATCTTTTAAAAGATAGAAAGATTGATATTAGTGAGATCTACAGTACGCCATCAAAAAGCAGTGTGTTTCGCAGACATTATAAAAATGGGCTTATTGTGTGTGTTTAGGCCGCAACCACATATACAGTATTCCAGCAGATAACTATTTGTATTGGGACACATTTAACTAGTTTGGGGCACATCTGTGTGTGCGTTTAATCCACAAAAGTTATATACAGTATTCCAGCAGATAATTATTTGTATTTGGACACATTTAACTACTTTTGGGTACATCTCTGTGTGCGTTCAATCCCCAAATGTTAGATACAGTATTCCAGCAGAGAATAACTTTTATTTGTGACAAATTTAACTAGTTTTAGGCACATCTGTGTGTGCGTTCAATCCCCAAACATTATATTCTGTACGCCAGCAGATAATAACTTTTATTTGGGACAAATTTAACTAGTTTTAGGCACATCTGTGTGTGCGTTCAATTCACAATCGTTATATACAGTATTCCAGCAGATAATTATTTTTCTGGGGGCAAATTTAAATAAATTGTCCAACATCTATTGAATAAACCTTTTAATATGAAGAAGGCAAGCACTAAGGGACGGGGAAGTGGGTGTGTTGCTGACGGTTAAGGGAGAGGCCCTGGGCGCAATGAAACTGTGCCAGCTGCCGGTGAAACTGGAAAAAAAAAAAATCCACCACAGCCAGTATCATTTCACAGTTAACTGGGCATCACAGGACAACACTGTCCAAGTCGGACCAGCGTGACCGGGAGGTCGGTTGGATGGCAGAAGATAATTCTGCCACCCTCTCTTCCACCAAGACCAGTCTCATTAGCAAAGAGTCTGGTCCACAGAATCCTCACCCTGATCCTCCTTCCTCCCACCATGTAGAGTCAGGAGTCGGACAAACCATTGATACCACACTCGGACATTCCGAGGACCTATTTTCATCGCCATCACTAGATTTGACCCTCTCGCCAAACACGCTTGAAGAGGCACAGATCTTGTGCCCTGATTCACAACCTGTTGACTTATCACAGGGTCAAGAACATGAGGGTGATGAACGTCAATTATTTGTTTACGAGGTGGATGAGGATGAGACACAGTTGGCAATCACTGAGGTTGTGGTTAGGTCAAGTCAGGAGGATGGGGATGAGGAAGTGGAAGAGGAGGTGGTAGACTATGAGGTCACTGACCCAATTTGGGAAAGAGAAAAGCCGAGCGAGGAAAGCTATACAGAAGAGGAGGGATCTGCAGCACCGCAACAAGCTGTAAGAGGCAGTGGTGTGGCAAAAGGAAGAAGTCGGCCCACACCAAACAGGCCCGCAACTGGTGTAAGGCGGAGCTGATTAGGGAGCACCCACATGCGTGAATCTCCCTTGACAAGGAGTAGGTGTTCCGCAGTATGGCCCTTTTTTGCGGAAAGTTCAGACGACAAAAGAGTGGTAGTTTGCAACCTGTGCCGTACCAAAATGAGCCGGGGCGTGAACACCAGCAACCTCACCACCACCACCATGATTTGCCACATGGCATCCAAGCACCCTAATCAGTGGGTCGGACGCCTGGGTCCACAATCTGGGTCTGTGGGTCACCCCACTGCCGACTCTTCCCCTGTGTTACACACTGCTGGCCAATCCCCTGTTGAAGGCGCAGGGCCGGATGCCCCTTGCCCTGCACCTGGGCCTTCGCATGCACCATCAGCAACTACATTCAATTCCCTGTACCAGCGTCGAATTGTCCTTATCCCAGGCATTTGAACACAAGCAGAAATACCCAGCCACCCACCCACTCTCCATAGCACTAAATGCGCAACTTTCAAAATTACTGGCCATTGAAATATTGCCATATAGGCTTGTGGAGACTGAGGCCTTCCGCAGCCTGATGTTGGCAGCCGTCCCTCAGTACGCAGTCCTCAGCCGCCACTATTTTTCATGGTGTGCCGTGCCCGCCTTACACCAGTATGTGTCCCAGAACATCACCCGTGCCCTGACCAATGCAGTTACTGGGAAGGTCCACTTGACCACGGACACATGGACAAGTGCTGGTGGCCAGGGATGCATTTCCCTGACCGCACACAGGGTGAATATTGTGGAGGCCGGGAGTGAGTTGTACCATGGGATAGCACAGGTGCCACCCACGCCCAGGATTGCAGGCCCTACGTCCATCAGGGTCTCCGCCAGCAGCTATATTACTGGCTCCAAACCCCACTTCTCCTCACCCTCTTCCGCCACTACCTCCACCACTTCTACCTCCAGCAGTCAGCCATCAGTTGTTAGCTGGAAGCAATATAGCACTGCTGTGGGGAAATGTGCCGTGCTGAAGCTGATCTGCCTAGGGGACAAACAGCACACCGCTACAGAGCTGTGGCAGGGTATAAGGGACTAGACCGAGCTGTGGCCACTCAACCTGCAACCATGTATGGTTGTGTCGGACAATGGCCGTACCTTGGTGGTGGCTTTGGAGCTCAGCAACCTGATGCATGTGCCATGCCTAGCGCACGTATTAAACTTAGTGGTTCAGCGGTTTATTAAAACATACCAAAATTTGACAGAGCTACTAGTAAAGGCACGCCCATTTCCGCAAGTCATCGACAGCTTTAGCCGGTCTGTCAACTCTGCAGCAGCGCTTCGGGCTTCCAGCTCACTGACTGTTGTGCAACGTGAGCATGCGCTGGAACTCTACGTTCTACATGTTGTCCAGGCTTTGTGAGCAGCAGAGGGCAGTTGTGGAATACCAGCTGCAACATGGTCGTTGCCTTTCGAGTCAACATCCACTATTCACAAGCGAGGAGTGGGCATTGATGGCAGACCTCTGTGAGGTTTTAAGAAACTTTGATAAATTCACACAGATGGTTAGTGGCGATAACGCTATAATCAGCGAAAGCATCCCACTTCTGTGTCTACTCAAACAATTGCTCTGAATGTGGCAGACGTGGAAATGGAGGATAGCCAGCCCACCCACATTTCGTCTTCTCAGCGCGAATTGGACTATGAGGAAGAGTAGGAGGAGGAGCTGCAGGCAGTTGCCTCTGCTACAGAGGGTACTACAGACGGAACTTTAATTCTATCGGTTCGACGTGGATGGGCACAAGGGGATAAGGAGGAGGATGAGGAAATGGAGAGTCATCCTGACGTCGACGAAGACATCTTGCCTGTTGGTACTCTGGCACACATGCCTTTCCCGCGACCCTCACGTTATACGATTTTAGATAACACGGATTACAGGGTAATCACCCTTCTCGACTCCTGCTACAAAGAGAACTTCTCATCTCTCATTCCTGTGGTGTAAAATGGTGCAATACCAGAAGGTCCTTGTTGAGAAATTGCTCCAAACATTTCCATCTGACAAAGCTGGCCGCAGAGTCAGTACTTCCATAGGCAAACAAGGAAGGCAGACAACGGGAACACACTCCAGTTCCAACAAAGGCAGGGCAACACTCTCCAAGGCATGGGACACTTTCATGACACCCTGCCAGCAACCGTACCCTGAAGCGCGGCCTACTGTCCCAAGGAGGGAAAAGTTTTGGAAGATGGTAAAGGAATACATAGCAGACCGTGTCAGCGTCCTCAATGATCCCTAGGTGCCTTACAACTACTGGATGTCCAAGCTGGACAAGTGGCACAAACTTGCCCTCTATGCCTTGGAGGTGCTGGCCTGCCCTGTTGCCAGCTTATTGTCTGAGCATGTATTTAGTGCTGCTGGTGGCATTATAACAGATAAGCGTATCCGCTTGTCCACTGACAATGCTGACAGGTTGACTCAGATAAAAGATGAATAAGGACTGGATTGCCCCTTACTTCTCCACTCCACCAGAGGAAAGCTGAGCTAATGAGGAACAAAAACGTAATTTAAATGTATGCTTTATAATACACAAGATTCAGATGCACCCTTTTTACCTCAAAAAAGGGTATATGTTTGAATCTTGTTTTCTCATCCTCTTCCTCCTCTTCCATACAGTATATATGCCCTCGCTACAATGTTTTATAGGGTCCACTCACCTTCAGGCCCTCGCCTCCAATGTTTTGTACGGTCTACTCACCTGTAGGCCCTCACTACAATGTTTTATAAGGTCCGCTCACCTGTAGGCCCTCACTACAATGTTTTAGAGGGTCCGCTCACCTTCAGGCCCTTACCTCCAATGTTTTATACGGTCTGCTCACCGGTAGGGCCTCACCTCTAATGTTTTATGCGGTCTGCTCACCTGTAGGCCCTCACTACAATGCTTTATACGGTCCGCTCACCTTCAGGCCCTCACCTCCAATGTTTTATACGGTCTGCTCACCTGTAGGCCCTCACCTCTAATGTTTTATAGGGTCTGCTAACCTGTAGGCCCTCACCTCTAATGTTTTATACGGTCTGCTCACTTCTGGGCCTTCACTACAATGTTTTATAGAGTCTGTTCACCTTCAGGCCCTCACCTCCAATGTTTTATACGGTCTGCTCACCTGTAGGCCCTCACCTCTAATGTTCTATATGGTCTGCTCACCTGTAGGCCCTCACTACAATGTTTTATATGGTCTGCTCACCTGTAGGCCCTCACTACAATGTTTTATAGGGTCTACTCACCTGTAGGCCCTCACTACAATGTTTTATAGGGTCCGCTCACCTTCAGGCCTTCACCTCCAATGTTTTATACGGTCTGCTCACCTGTAGGCCCTCAATACAATGTTTTATAGGGTCTGCTCACCTGTAGGCCCTCACTACAATGTTTTATAGGGTCCGCTCACCTTCAGGCCCTCACCTCCAATGTTTTATACGGTCTGCTCACCTGTAGGCCCTCACCTCTAATGTTTTATATGGTCTGCTCACCTGTAGGCCCTCACTACAATGTTTTATAGGGTCTGCTCACCGGTAGGTCCTCACCTCTAATGTTTTATACAGTCTGCTCACCTGTAGGCCCTCACTGCAATGTTTTATAGGGTCCGCTCACCTTCAGGCCCTCACCTCCAATGTTTTATATGGTCTGCTCACCTGTAGGCCCTCACTACAATGTTTTATAGGGTCTGCTCACCTGTAGGCCCTCACTACAATGTTTTATAGGGTCCGCTCACCTTCAGGCCCTCACCTCCAATGTTTTATATGGTCTGCTCACCTGTAGGCCCTCACCTCTAATGTTTTATAGGGTCTGCTCACCTTCAGGCCCTCACCTCTAATGTTTTATATAGTCTGCTCACCTGTAGGCCCTCACTACAATGTTTTATAGGGTCTGCTCACCGGTAGGCCCTCACCTCTAATGTTTTATACAGTCTGCTCACCTGTAGGCCCTCACTGCAATGTTTTATAGGGTCCACTCACCTTCAGGCCCTCACCTCCAATGTTTTATATGGTCTGCTCACCTGTAGGCCCTCACTACAATATTTTATATGGTCTGCTCACCTGCAGGCCCTTACCTCCAATGTTTTATATGGTCTGCTCACCTGTAGGCCCTCACCTATAATGTTTTATAGGGTCTGCTCACCTTCAGGCCCTCACTACAATGTTTTATAGGGTCCGCTCACCTTCAGGCCCTCACCTCCAATGTTTTATATGGTCTGCTCACCTGTAGGCCCTCACTACAATATTTTATAGGGTCAGCTCAGCTTCAGGCCTTCACCTCCAATTTTTTTATAGGGTCTGCTCACCTGTAGGCCCTCACTACAATGTTTTATAGGGTCCGCTCACCTTCAGGCCCTCACCTCCAATGTTTTATATGGTTTGATCACCGGTATGTCCTCACATCTAATGTTTTATGCGGTCTGCTCACCTGTAGGCCCTCACTACAATGTTTTATAGGGTCCGCTCACCTTCAGGCCCTCACTACAATGTTTTATATGGTCTGCTCACCTGTAGGCCCTCACTACAATGTTTTATAGAGTCCGCTCACCTTCAGGCCCTTACCTCCAATGTTTTATACAGTCTTCTCACTGGTAGGCCCTCAGCTATAATGTTCTATATGGTCTGCTCACCTGTTGGCTCTCACTACAATGTTTTATAAGGTTTGCTCACCTTCAGGCCCTCACCTCTAATGTTTTATACGGTCTGCTCACCTGTAGGCCCTCACAACAATGTTTTATAGGGTCCGCTCATCTTCAGGCCCTCACCTCTAATGTTTTATACGGTCTTCTCACCTGTAGGCCCTCACTACAATGTTTTATATGGTCTGCTCCCACCTGTAGGCCCTCACTACAATGTTTTATAGGGTCCGCTCAGCTTCAGGCCTTCACACCCAATGTTTTATAGGGTCTTATCACCTTCAGGCCCTCAGCAGCAGGCACTCGCCCCTAATTTTTTATAGGGTCACCAGCATGCCCTCACTCCGAATAGTTTAAAAGGTCAACAGCAGGCCAACAAGAATATTTTTTTAAGGGTGTTATGATGCCCTCTTTTATGTGTAAGAAAGGGTGTATTGGAGCGCGGATTTCTTGTAATATTTGGCAGCCCTTTCACTCAATGCATAGGCTTTAGGAGTGTAGCAGTGTACCTGAACAATTGTAGCACCATGTGAATGAGGCCCTCCTTTATGTGATATACAGGCTGTATCGGAGTGCTTCTTTCTTGTAATTTTTTGCAGCACTTACACTGTATATGCAATTGAATTTTCCTAACAATTTTTCCTCTAAAAAGTTTTTTTTTTTTGGGGGGGGCAGGTTTTGGGCGTTTTTTTTCGGTCTGTAAAATATAGGAGGGACCATAAAATACTAAATTCTGATGCAGGAAGCACAGAATATCCTCTTATTAGCAGAAAGAAAGTGTGCCTCAATCATAATGGTACATATCAAGGGGGTGGAAAATGGGCAGGCACACTTTTTGTCCATTTTGTCCATTTTTGAGAAAATAACTGTTCTCTGGGGTCATCCAGTAATAGACCTTTTTGCCACTTTCTGGAACAGGAAGGTTCTGAATTTTTTTTCTCTAAATCCAGCGGGAACCCCTTTGTGGGATAGATGCCTTTCTTAAAAAATTTAATTTCCCTCTAGCTAACGCCTTTCTTCCTCTCCCATTGATTCCAAGAGTTCAAAGAAAGATCAGGGAAGATGGTGCGAGGGTTATCTTCATAGCCCAGTTTTGGCCATGGAAATTGTGCTTCACGTGGCTTCGGATCATGTCGGTCTCAGACCCTTGGGTACTTCCAAAGGTCTGAAACCTATTGAACCAGGGTCCAGTATTTCACCCAGGCATAAAAAATCTCCATTTGCCTGGAACTTAAAAGGTACCTACTAGGTATAAAGGCTTTTTTTTTGACACCTTGATCTCTACTCTTCTTAAGAGTAGGAACAAAGTGACGGTGGCCATTTATGCTAGGGTTTGGCAAAATTTTGGGAGTTTACAGGTATCCAGTTTAAAGAAATTCCCTCCTCTGCTCCCATTAGCTTATTTTTAGAATTTCTTCAAAAGGGATTAGAACTAGGTCTTGCAGGTAGTACCTTAAAAATTCAGGTCTTGGCCCTTTCTGATTTGTTTGATCAGGATATTGCGAGGTGCCCATGGGTTTCAAGATTTTTTAGAGCAGTATGCAGATCCACCCTGATAATCTCCCATAGACCACCTCCATAGGACCTTAACCGGATTTTGAATGCCCTGGTACAGCCACCATTTGAACCATTGGATTCCAGCTCTATTAAATGTCTTACCTTGAAATTATGTCTTCTAGTAGCATTAACATCAGCTCGAAGAGTTAATAAAATCCAAGCCATGGCCATTAACACTACACTACTATTTTGGAAGACAAGGTGTTGATTCGTCCTGATCCAGCTTTTCTTCCAAAAGCAGCTTCCAGTTTCCATAGATCCCAGGAAATTGTCCTTCTTACCTTTTTTTAAGAATCCGAGGTCAGAAAAAGAGAAGTCACTTCATTCAAGCTGGTTCCTACACTGCCATAAATATTGTAGGCTTAGGTAAGTCCAAGAGAGGCAGTTTTGTTAGTGTTAGGTACCCATTTGCAGAAGCCATCTTGACGCCTGGTAAATGGGCCGGACACAGATTTGATCAAGCTGGTTTCTACACTGCACTGAATATTGTAGGCTTAGGTAAGTCGAAGAGAGGCAGTTGTGTTAGTGCTCAGTACCCATCTGCGGAAGCCACCTTGAGGACTGGTAGATGGGCCCGTCACATGTTTGATAAAAAATGTGCGCAAAGAGCTTCTATTTTTTAATTTATAGTAGGTATAATACTAATAATTTAGAATGATCCCCATGCATGTGAAATGTTGTGCAGCCAAGCTTTTATTAGTTCATTGCTTGGATGTAAGAAGAGCCTTGATTATTTATCTGTCTCACACTGAAGGTTGGCGAAAATCTTCTTCACTCTTTGTGCTCTTGCAAGGAGTGAATAAGGGAAAAGCTGCCACCAAAGATTCCATTGCTAGATGGATTGTTTCTGCAATTTTTTGGGCCTATTCTTCATCTGGTCTACAGTCAGGTCCATAAATATTGGGACATCGACACAATTCTAACATTTTTGGCTCTATATACCACAATGGATTTGAAATGAAACAAACAAGATGTGCTTTAACTGCAGACTGTCAGCTTTAATTTGATGGTATTTACATCCAAATCAGGTGAACGGTGTAGGAATTACAACAGTTTGCATATGTTCCTCCCACTTGTTAAGAGACCAAAAGTAATGGGACAATTGGATTCTCAGCTGTTCCATGGCCAGGTGTGTGTTATTCCCTCATTATCCCAATTACAATGAGCAGATAAAAGGCCCAGAGTTAATTTCAAGTGTGCTATTTGCATTTGGAATCTGTTGCTGTCAACTCTCAAGATGAGATCCAAAGACCTGTCACTATCAGTCAAGCCATTATTAGGCTGAAAAAATAAAACAAACCCATCAGAGAGATAGCAAAAACATTAGGTGTGGCCAAAACAACTGTTTGGAACATTCTTAAAAAGAAGGAACGCACCGGTGAGCTCAGCAACACCAAAAGACCCAGAAGACCATGGAAAAAAACTGTGGTGGATAACCAAAGAATTATTTCCCTGGTGAAGAAAACACCCTTCACAACAGTTGGCCAGTTCAAGAACACTCTCCAGGAGGTAGGTGTATGTGTGTCAAAGTCAACAACCAAGAAAAGACTTCAGTGAATACTGAAGGTTCACCACAAGATGTAAATCATTGGTGAGTCTCAAAAACAGGAAGGCCAGATTAGAGTTTGCCAAACGACATCTAAAAAAGCCTTCACAGTTCTGGAACAACATCCTATGGACAGATGAGACCAAGATCAACTTGTACCAGAGTGATGGGAAGAGAAAAGTTTGAAGAAGGAAAGGAACTGCTCATGATCCTAAGCATACCACCTCATCAGTGAAGCATGGTGGTGGTAGTGTCATGGCGTGCGCATGTAAGGCTGCCAATGGAACTGGTTCTCTTGTATTTATTGATGATGTGACTGCTGACAAAAGCAGCAGGATGAATTCTGAAGTGTTTCGGGCAATATTATCTGCTTATATTCAGTCAAATGCTTTAGGACTCATAGGACAACGCTTCACAGTGCAGATGGACAATGACCCAAAGCATACTGCAAAAGCAACCAAAGAGTTTTTTAAGGGAAAGAAGTGGACTGTTATGCAATGGCCAAGTCAATCACCTGACCTGAATCTGATTAAAGGGATTCTGTCATGAGATTTTACCCCTATAATCTAAACATATGCTCATGTCCGGAGTAATAAGAATAATCCTAAGCTGGCCTTATTAAACTTCACTGTAACTATGTTTTTATAACCTGTCAATCACTCACTTAAGGTGCCCAAGGGGAGGTCCGTGAATACAGGGTGCCTGTCCGCACCCCAGCGCCGCCTTCGCTGTCTTCTGCGCCGCCTTCTACAGCTCAGTGCCGCCTCTGCAATCCTTCCCGTCCCTCTGCCAGATCCAGCGCGCCTGCATACTAGGCTCAGCCTGATGTGTCTCGGACTCCTGGCAGCGGCTTTGTCGAGTGAAGTGCGCATGCGCCGGCCTGATACGCATGCAAACTTTGCTCAACAAAGCCGCTGCCAGGAGTCCACGGCGCATCAGGCTGAGCCTAGTGTGCAGGCACGGGATGCGGCAGAGGGACGGGTAGGATTGCGGAGGCGGCGCTGAGCTGTAGAAGGCGGCGCAGAAGACAGCGAAGGCGGCACTGGGCACCGGACGGCGAGGGGTGCGGCCAGGCACCCCGTATTAACAGACCTCCCCTTGGGCACCTTAAGTGAGTGATTGACAGGTTATAAAAACCAGTTTTTTGGGCAAATAGAGCCACAGTGAAGTTTAATAAGGTCAGCTTAGGATTATTCTTATTACTCTGAACATGAGCATATGTTTAGGTTATAGGGGTAAAATCTCATGACAGAATCCCTTTAAGCATGCATTTCACTTGCTGAAGACAAAACTGAAGGGAAAATGCCCCAAGAACAAGCAGGAACTGAAGACACTTGCAGTAGAGGCCTTGCAGAGCATCACCAGGGATGAAACCCAGCGTCAGGTGATGTCTATGTGTTCCAGACTTCAGGCTATAATTGACTGCAAAGGATTTGCAACCAAGTATTAAAAAGTGAAAGTTTGATTTATGAGTATTACTATATCCCATTACTTTTGGTCCCTTAATAAGTGGTGGGCACATATGCAAACTGCTGTAATTCCTACACTGTTCATCTGACTCGGATGTAAATACCCTCAAATTAAAGCTGGCAGTCTGCAACTAAAGCACATCTTGTTTGTTTCATTTCAAATTCATTGTGGTGGTGTATAGAGCCAAAAATTTTCAATTTTTGTTGATGTCCTAATACTTATGGACCTGACTGCATATCCTCCGGTGGGTCTAAAAGCACATTCTACCAGAGCAGTTGCTACTTCCTGGGCAGGAAGATCCTCAGCTTCCATAGAGGATATTTGCAGGGAGGCTACCTGGTCTTCTCCTTCAACCTTATTAAAACACTTAATTTGAACTTCTTCTTCTGATTCTTCCTTTGGTGAAAAGGGGCTTCTTTCTGCTCTCCCATCCTGATTTTTTCCTCTGGTAAATCACTTGTGGTGTTGTCGCAGGTGAAGGGAAAAATAATGATTACTCACCAGTAATTGGATTTTCCAGAGCTTACGACAATGTAGTTTTTTTCTGGTTCTTCTAGTCTCACACGGGTGTAGCATAGAAAAAATATATATATGTCTATTAAGTTGGAAATTGTCTGTTATCTAAACATTATGTGGGCGGACTTCCTCTTATGCTTGGATATCACACTGAATTGGGAGGAGGGTGTCCGCCCTTTTATTCTGCAGGTTTCCTATCTATGGGGGGCAGATCCTCTCTCTCATTGTGCTGTCGTGGTCTCTGGAAAATCCAATTACTGGTAAGTACAGGTATTTATCATTTTTCTTTCTTTCCATCGCTATATTCTGACTCCCATAACTTTTTTACTTTTATGTGTGCGGAGATTTGTGAGGGCTAAATTTTTGCTGGGCAATCTGTACTTTTCATTGACCACCCCATTTTGGGGTATATATGACTTTTAGATCACTTTTTATAAAAAAAAAATTGTGGGAGGTGAAGCGACCCAAAAATGTTGAATCGGTCATTCAGACTTTTTTTTTTGGTTGGGTGAGCCACCAGTAACCCACATTCAATTTTTTTAATTGTTTATGTATTTTTATTTTTGGGAAAGGGTGTCAAATTCAAAAAAGTTTTAATTTTTTTTTTTAAATTTTTTTTTTACACTTTTTAATAGATCACATAGGTAGTAGTCATAAGTAAGCATTAGATAGCTTTTTTCATAGACACCAAGACCATTGCTATGCGGTTGTGTGGAAGCTTGGTTGTGAGCTGGATTACATCACCTTCAGACCTTGTTCACACCATAGGTAGCTTAGTGGTAGGACCCCTTGCCATGCTGAGTAGTGTTGATCACGAATATTCGAATTTCGAATTTTTATTGTGAATATAGGTACTTAGAAAATTCGCTAATTTTTCGAATGTAGTTATATATATTCTAATAGAATAATTACTGAGGCTCACCTGTCGGTCTATACGGATAGAGGTGCTCACTCGCCGGTACACCTAAAACCGTGGAATTATGTGATATTAAAGAAGGAAATTGCGATGGCACACTCTCATTTGGATATAAATTATTATTTAATGTTTTTAGTTAAATCAAGTTAAATAATGTTTAGTCTATGGTAAAACTTTCTTTCTGTATTAAGATAAAAAATGAAAAAATGAGATAAAAAATAATAATAAAGATAAAAAATAAAAATAAAAATGATTAAAAATAATGAAAGTTCAAAGTCTTATGATGGATTTTTAACGGGTCTCTTCAGTAAATATTGGATGGTTATATCATGTAGGCAAAAAATGAGAACAGTTCACTTTTATGAGTTAACGTTGTTTTTTCAAGGTTATACAATGTGACTGGTGGAAAAATTCAAAATATATGAAAAAAGCGGTGCAAAAGAATGTTAATAAAACATATGTGGTTGGTTAAGATATATATCTTGAGAAAAAGGGGTGCTCATTTAAAATAAATGTTGTGCACAACAAAGGTTAATTGAAGTCCATGTGATGCCTCCAGGCTGGTGAGTACATATAAGTGTCACAGTAATGTTCCCGGGTGTACTCCTGGTTTCCCAATGTTGGGATATTTGCCTTATATAGGAAAATAATATAGCGCTTTTGCTGGTATACTTAGTAGGCTTTAACAGTAATATGTTATTATTGCCGGTAGTGCATATTATCACAATGTAAGGGAACAGTATTGCTGATGTTGTACGTTACCCTTCTTCATCTGTTCCGATGCTGTTTCTCCTTTAGGCAAGGACCTGCGTGGCGTCCCACGTGATCACTAGCCTTACCATGTGATGTACGCACGTGACTATGATGCGGTGTGACGTCACTGGTGTTCGTTTTTGATTGGCCAATCCTTTCCACTGCGGGAAGCTTTGAAAAGATTATCGTGACGGTTGATATTCTTCGTCCGAGTAATTTTCAGTTCCAAACGTCCGGGTTAATTGTAGTCCTCACTAGTTCCTCAGACCAGACGCGTTTCGGGACACTTATGGTCCCTTCCTCAGTGGTCAAGTTGTGATGTATCCGGAGCAAGTGAGGATTTATGTGCTGTTTTCTTTAAGGGGTGTTGCTTTCAATTTGCTTAGGTTGTTTGGGAATCCTGGTGTGGATTTTGTCAATTGATGGATACTGTTTGCTTTGGTTGTTTGGAAATTCCGGTCCGGATTTTTTCTGATAGATAGATGAATGATTTGGTGTGTGTTCACACTACCTGTTCATCTTGGGTTTCTGAGTGCGGTTTTAGTATAATTTATATTGTATTATGATTTATATATGACATACTTTCTTATTGGATTTTGTACTTAATTTCAGTGATGATTGAAGTGATCTGTCTTTTTGTGGTAATGGACCTTGACTGTAACTTTTTGAATCTTTTAGTGTATTTGAAATGTGGTTATGATTTATCTCCCTATTTTATGTATCCCCATATCTCAGGGGAGCGATGTTTAATAAATAGTTGAGATTTATGTGGTCCCTAATTTTTAGTGCGGTTTCTATACGTTTTTTTAGGATGGTTTGAATTCTTATTTATGATATCCAGATATATTTTAGAAGTTGGGGTTTCTTATTCTCCTTGATTTATTAAATTGGTAAAGTATATATAAAATTGGTACAATATATATATATCAAGGACGTTTCATGGTTGTCTTTTTCTAGATGTCTTTATTCTTGTCCAGGTTGTTTAAGTCTGATATTTGTAATTAGAATATGTGCCTACTTTGTGTGTCACATCAATTAACTCTGAGAGAGCTTTTCTATTATTGGACTTATTTTGAGTTTTGTGTTTATTTGCGATGTCTTCTGCAGTTTCTGTGCGGTTTCTCAGATGAACTTGGTTGTCTTGGGAGGGTTGTCTTGGGAGGGTTAGGATGCGTGTAAAGGGAGAGGGGCCTAAAAAAGGGAGGAGATAGTGGTGCTGGTAGACAGCCTGACTCCTATCTCTCTTTCCCAAAGAGGCACCTCCCCATATCACAAGAATCCAAATATTTCTAACTCGGCGTTTAGACCTGCGGGTATTAGAGTGTCGAATTCATAGATTCTTTTAGATTCATTTCTGGACATGTTGTTTATATGGTTTCCTCCTCTCCATGGTTTATTGATTTTTTCAAAAGCTACAAATTTGAGAGATGATGGATCACTATTATGGTATATTTTATAGTGTTTGGATAATGTATGTTGTTCGTACCCCTTTTTGATGTTTCCTATGTGTTCCGATATTCTTTTCTTTAGTTGTCTTTTGGTTCTGCCAATATACTGTTTGTTACATGGACATTCCAACAGATAAATGACATCTGTGGTGTTACATGTTATACATTCATCTATTTGTAGTTTGAATGAGTTCTGTGTTGAACAAACTTGTAGTGTTTTTTGGGGAAAATGTGTCACTTTGCAGTTACTGCATCGCCCACATCTAAAAAAGCCCTTTAGTGTTAACCAATTTGTTTGTATATTTTTTATTTTTTGTTTCACTGTGGGGGCTACTTTTAATCCTAAATTAGGGGCTTTGGTGTAAACTATAGGTGGTGTATTATTAAGTACTGGGCCTAAAATTTTATCCTTCAGTAGGTGATGCCAATGTTTGTTGACGATTTTGGCAATATTTTTATGTTGTGTGTTATACGGTAGGATTAGTTTTGCTTCTTCATTTTGTTGTGTATTTGTTTGTTGTTTCTCTTTAAAGAATTCCTGTCTATCCATTTTCTTAACTTTGTTTAATGCATTATCCAATAATTTCTCTGGGTATTGTTTCTTTTCAAATTTCTCTTTCATTTGGGTGGCTTCTTCTTCAAATTTGGTGTTAGTGGTACAATTTCTTTTTAGCCTTCTGAATTGATTGGTTGGGATATTGGTTAGCCATTGTGGGAGATGGCAACTGGAAAATAGAATATGGTTGTTTTTCATTACAGGTTTTTGGTATGTACTGCATATTAATTTGGTGTTTTCTACTCGGATACATAGATCTAAAAATTCGAGTTGGGTTTTTGTTGTGTTGGATGTGAACCGTAAATTAAGATTATTGATATTAATTTCTTTCAGAAATGTTTCTAAAGAGCTGTCATTGTTTTGCCATATAAAAATCACATCATCTATGTATCTTCTCCACAGGACCAGATTCTGGTCCTGTGGAGAAGATACATAGATGATGTGATTTTTATATGGCAAAACAATGACAGCTCTTTAGAAACATTTCTGAAAGAAATTAATATCAATAATCTTAATTTACGGTTCACATCCAACACAACAAAAACCCAACTCGAATTTTTAGATCTATGTATCCGAGTAGAAAACACCAAATTAATATGCAGTACATACCAAAAACCTGTAATGAAAAACAACCATATTCTATTTTCCAGTTGCCATCTCCCACAATGGCTAACCAATATCCCAACCAATCAATTCAGAAGGCTAAAAAGAAATTGTACCACTAACACCAAATTTGAAGAAGAAGCCACCCAAATGAAAGAGAAATTTGAAAAGAAACAATACCCAGAGAAATTATTGGATAATGCATTAAACAAAGTTAAGAAAATGGATAGACAGGAATTCTTTAAAGAGAAACAACAAACAAATACACAACAAAATGAAGAAGCAAAACTAATCCTACCGTATAACACACAACATAAAAATATTGCCAAAATCGTCAACAAACATTGGCATCACCTACTGAAGGATAAAATTTTAGGCCCAGTACTTAATAATACACCACCTATAGTTTACACCAAAGCCCCTAATTTAGGATTAAAAGTAGCCCCCACAGTGAAACAAAAAATAAAAAATATACAAACAAATTGGTTAACACTAAAGGGCTTTTTTAGATGTGGGCGATGCAGTAACTGCAAAGTGACACATTTTCCCCCAAAAACACTACAAGTTTGTTCAACACAGAACTCATTCAAACTACAAATAGATGAATGTATAACATGTAACACCACAGATGTCATTTATCTGTTGGAATGTCCATGTAACAAACAGTATATTGGCAGAACCAAAAGACAACTAAAGAAAAGAATATCGGAACACATAGGAAACATCAAAAAGGGGTACGAACAACATACATTATCCAAACACTATAAAATATACCATAATAGTGATCCATCATCTCTCAAATTTGTAGCTTTTGAAAAAATCAATAAACCATGGAGAGGAGGAAACCATATAAACAACATGTCCAGAAATGAATCTAAAAGAATCTATGAATTCGACACTCTAATACCCGCAGGTCTAAACGCCGAGTTAGAAATATTTGGATTCTTGTGATATGGGGAGGTGCCTCTTTGGGAAAGAGAGATAGGAGTCAGGCTGTCTACCAGCACCACTATCTCCTCTCCTTTTTAGGCCCCTCTCCCTTTACACGCATCCTAACCCTCCCAAGACAACCCTCCCAAGACAACCAAGTTCATCTGAGAAACCGCACAGAAACTGCAGAAGACATCGCAAATAAACACAAAACTCAAAATAAGTCCAATAATAGAAAAGCTCTCTCAGAGTTAATTGATGTGACACACAAAGTAGGCACATATTCTAATTACAAATATCAGACTTAAACAACCTGGACAAGAATAAAGACATCTAGAAAAAGACAACCATGAAACGTCCTTGATATATATATATTGTACCAATTTTATATATACTTTACCAATTTAATAAATCAAGGAGAATAAGAAACCCCAACTTCTAAAATATATCTGGATATCATAAATAAGAATTCAAACCATCCTAAAAAAACGTATAGAAACCGCACTAAAAATTAGGGACCACATAAATCTCAACTATTTATTAAACATCGCTCCCCTGAGATATGGGGATACATAAAATAGGGAGATAAATCATAACCACATTTCAAATACACTAAAAGATTCAAAAAGTTACAGTCAAGGTCCATTACCACAAAAAGACAGATCACTTCAATCATCACTGAAATTAAGTACAAAATCCAATAAGAAAGTATGTCATATATAAATCATAATACAATATAAATTATACTAAAACCGCACTCAGAAACCCAAGATGAACAGGTAGTGTGAACACACACCAAATCATTCATCTATCTATCAGAAAAAATCCGGACCGGAATTTCCAAACAACCAAAGCAAACAGTATCCATCAATTGACAAAATCCACACCAGGATTCCCAAACAACCTAAGCAAATTGAAAGCAACACCCCTTAAAGAAAACAGCACATAAATCCTCACTTGCTCCGGATACATCACAACTTGACCACTGAGGAAGGGACCATAAGTGTCCCGAAACGCGTCTGGTCTGAGGAACTAGTGAGTAGAGTTGAGCGAACACCTGGATGTTCGGGTTCGAGAAGTTCGGCCGAACATCCCGGAAATGTTCGGGTTCGGGATCCGAACCCGATCCGAACTTCGTCCCGAACCCGAACCCCATTGAAGTCAATGGGGACCCGAACTTTTCGGCACTAAAAAGGCTGTAAAACAGCCCAGGAAAGAGCTAGAGGGCTGCAAAAGGCAGCAACATGTAGGTAAATCCCCTGCAAACAAATGTGGATAGGGAAATGAATTAAAATAAAAATTAAATAAATAAAAATTAACCAAAATCAATTGGAGAGAGGTTCCATAGCAGAGAATCTGGCTTCCCGTCACCCACCACTGGAACAGTCCATTCTCAGATATTTAGGCCCCGGCACCCAGGCAGAGGAGAGAGGTCCCGTAACAGAGAATCTGTCTTCATGTCAGCAGAGAATTAGTCTGCATGTCATAGCAGAGAATGAGGCTTCACGTCAGCCACCACTGCAACAGTCCATTGGCATATATTTAGGCCCAGCACCCAGGCAGAGGAGGGAGGTCCCGTAACAGAGAATCTGTCTTCATGTCAGCAGAGAATTAGTCTGCATGTCATAGCAGAGAATGAGGCTTCACGTCAGCCACCACTGCAACAGTCCATTGGCATATATTTAGGCCCAGCACACACACAGGCAGAGGAGAGAGGTCCCGTAACAGACAATCTGGCTTCATGTCAGCAGAGAATTAGTCTGCATGTCATAGCAGAGAATGAGGCTTCACGTCAGCCACCACTGCAACAGTCCATTGGCATATATTTAGGCCCAGCACACACACAGGCAGAGGAGAGAGGTCCCGTAACAGAGAATCTGTCTTCATGTCAGCAGAGAATTAGTCTGCATGTCATAGCAGAGAATGAGGCTTCACGTCAGCCACCACTGCAACAGTCCATTGGCATATATTTAGGCCCAGCACACACACAGGCAGAGGAGAGAGGTCCCGTAACAGAGAATCTGTCTTCATGTCAGCAGAGAATCAGTCTTCATATCATAGCAGAGAATCAGGCTTCACGTCACCCACCACTGTAAGAGTCAATTTTCATAAATTTAGGCCCAGAACCCAGGCAGAGGAGAAAGGTCCCGTAACAGACAATCTGGCTTCATGTCAGCAGAGAATCAGTCTTCATATCATAGCAGAGAATCAGGCTTCACGTCACCCACCACTGTAAGAGTCAATTTTCATAAATTTAGGCCCAGAACCCAGGCAGAGGAGAAAGGTCCCGTAACAGACAATCTGGCTTCATGTCAGCAGAGAATCAGTCTTCATATCATAGCAGAGAATCAGGCTTCACGTCACCCACCACTGTAAGAGTCAATTTTCATAAATTTAGGCCCAGAACCCAGGCAGAGGAGAAAGGTCCCGTAACAGACAATCTGGCTTCATGTCAGCAGAGAATCAGTCTTCATATCATAGCAGAGAATCAGGCTTCACGTCACCCACCACTGTAAGAGTCAATTTTCATAAATTTAGGCCCAGAACCCAGGCAGAGGAGAAAGGTCCCGTAACAGACAATCTGGCTTCATGTCAGCAGAGAATCAGTCTTCATATCATAGCAGAGAATCAGGCTTCACGTCACCCACCACTGTAAGAGTCAATTTTCATAAATTTAGGCCCAGAACCCAGGCAGAGGAGAAAGGTCCCGTAACAGACAATCTGGCTTCATGTCAGCAGAGAATCAGTCTTCATATCATAGCAGAGAATCAGGCTTCACGTCACCCACCACTGTAAGAGTCAATTTTCATAAATTTAGGCCCAGAACCCAGGCAGAGGAGAAAGGTCCCGTAACAGACAATCTGGCTTCATGTCAGCAGAGAATCAGTCTTCATATCATAGCAGAGAATCAGGCTTCACGTCACCCACCACTGTAAGAGTCAATTTTCATAAATTTAGGCCCAGAACCCAGGCAGAGGAGAAAGGTCCCGTAACAGACAATCTGGCTTCATGTCAGCAGAGAATCAGTCTTCATATCATAGCAGAGAATCAGGCTTCACGTCACCCACCACTGCAACAGTCCATTGGCATATATTCAGGCCCAGCACCCAGGCAGAGGAGAGAGGTCCCGTAACAGAGGATCTGGCTTCATGTCAGCAGAGAATCAGTCTGCATGTCATAGCAGAGAATCAGGCTTCACGTCAGCCACCACTGCAACAGTCCATTGTCATAAATTTAGGCCCAGCACCCAGGCAGAGGAGAGAGGTCCCGTAACAGAGGATCTGGCTTCATGTCAGCAGAGAATCAGTCTGCATGTCATAGCAGAGAATCAGGCTTCACGTCAGCCACCACTGCAACAGTCCATTGTCATAAATTTAGGCCCAGCACCCAGGCAGAGGAGAGAGGTCCCGTAACAGACAATCTGGCTTCATGTCAGCAGAGAATTAGTCTGCATGTCATAGCAGAGAATCAGGCTTCATGTCAGCCACCACTGCAACAGTCCATTGGCATATATTTAGGCCTAGCACACAGGCAGAGGAGAGGTTCATTCAACTTTGGGTAGCATCGCAATATAATGGTAAAATGAAAATAAAAATAGGATTGAATGAGGAAGTGCCCTGGAGTCCAATAATATATGGTTATGGGGAGGTAGTTAATGTCTAATCTGGACAAGGGACGGACAGGTCCTGTGGGATCCATGCCTGGTTCATTTTTATGAACGTCAGCTTGTCCACATTGGCTGTAGACAGGCGGCTGCGTTTGTCTGTAATGACGCCCCCTGCCGTGCTGAATACACGTTCAGACAAAACGCTGGCTGCCGGGCAGGCCAGCACCTCCAAGGCATAAAAGGCTAGCTCTGGCCACGTGGACAATTTAGAGACCCAGAAGTTGAATGGGGCCGAACCATCAGTCAGTACGTGGAGGGGTGTGCACACGTACTGTTCCACCATGTTAGTGAAATGTTGCCTCCTGCTAACACGTTGCGTATCAGGTGGTGGTGCAGTTAGCTGTGGCGTGTTGACAAAAGTTTTCCACATCTCTGCCATGCTAACCCTGCCCTCAGAGGAGCTGGCCGTGACACAGCTGCCTTGGCGACCTCTTGCTCCTCCTCTGCCTTGGCCTTGGGCTTCCACTTGTTCCCCTGTGACATTTGGGAATGCTCTCAGTAGCGCGTCTACCAACGTGCGCTTGTACTCGCGCATCTTCCTATCACGCTCCAGTGCAGGAAGTAAGGTGGGCACATTGTCTTTGTAGCGTGGATCCAGCAGGGTGGCAACCCAGTAGTCCGCACAGGTTAAAATGTGGGCAACTCTGCTGTCGTTGCGCAGGCACTGCAGCATGTAGTCGCTCATGTGTGCCAGGCTGCCCAGGGGTAAGGACAAGCTGTCCTCTGTGGGAGGCGTATCGTCATCGTCCTGCCTTTCCCCCCAGCCACGCACCAGTGATGGACCCGAGCTGCGTTGGGTGCCACCCCGCTGTGACCATGCTTCATCCTCATCCTCCTCCACCTCCTCCTCATCCTCGTCCTCCTCGTCCTCCAGTAGTGGGCCCTGGCTGGCCACATTTGTACCTGGCCTCTGCTGTTGCAAAAAACCTCCCTCTGAGTCACTTCGAAGAGACTGGCCTGAAAGTGCTAAAAATGACCCCTCTTCCTCATCCTCCTCCTCCTCCTCCTGGGCCACCTCCTGTTCCATCATCGCCCTAAGTGTTTTCTCAAGGAGACATAGAAGTGGTATTGTAACGCTGATAACGGTGTCATCGCCACTGGCCATGTTGGTGGAGTACTCGAAACAGCGCAACAGGGCACACAGGTCTCGCATGGAGGCCCAGTCATTGGTGGTGAAGTGGTGCTGTTCTGTAGTGCGACTGACCCGTGCGTGCTGCAGCTGAAACTCCACTATGGCCTGCTGCTGCTCGCACAGTCTGTGCAGCATGTGCAAGGTGGAGTTCCACCTGGTGGGCACGTCGCATATGAGGCGGTGAGCGGGAAGGCCGAAGTTACGCTGTAGCGCAGACAGGCGAGCAGCGGCAGGATGTGAACGCCGGAAGCGCGAACAGACGGCCCGCACTTTATGCAGCAGCTCTGACATGTCGGGGTAGTTGTGAATGAACTTCTGCACCACCAAATTCAGCACATGCGCCAAGCAAGGGATGTGCGTCAAATTGGCTAGTCCCAGAGCTGCAACGAGATTTCGCCCATTATCACACACCACCAGGCCGGGCTTGAGGCTCACCGGCAGCAACCACTCGTCGGTCTGTTGTTCTATACCCCGCCACAACTCCTGTGCGGTGTGGGGCCTGTCCCCCAAACATATGAGTTTCAGAATGGCCTGCTGACGTTTACCCCGGGCTGTGCTGAAGTTGGTGGTGAAGGTGTGTGGCTGACTGGATGAGCAGGTGGAAGAAGAGGAGGAGGAAGCCGAGAAGGAGGAGGTGGCAACAGGAGGCAAAGAATGTTGCCCTGCGATCCTTGGCGGCGGAAGGACGTGCGCCAAACAGCTCTCCGCCTGGGGCCCAGCTGCCACTACATTTACCCAGTGTGCAGTTAGGGAGATATAGCGTCCCTGGCCGTGCTTACTGGTCCACGTATCTGTGGTTAGGTGGACCTTGCCACAGATGGCGTTGCGCAGTGCACACTTGATTTTATCGGATACTTGGTTGTGCAGGGAAGGCACGGCTCTCTTGGAGAAGTAGTGCCGGCTGGGAACAACATACTGTGGGACAGCAAGCGACATGAGCTGTTTGAAGCTGTCTGTGTCCACCAGCCTAAATGACAGCATTTCATAGGCCAGTAGTTTAGAAATGCTGGCATTCAGGGCCAGGGATCGAGGGTGGCTAGGTGGGAATTTACGCTTTCTATCAAATGTTTGTGAGATGGAGAGCTGAACGCTGGCGTGTGACATGGTTGAGACGCTTGGTGACGGAGGTGGTGGTGGTGGTGTTGGTGGTACATCCCCTGTTTGCTGGGCGGCAGGTGCCAACGTTCCTCCAGAGGCGGAGGAAGAGGCCGAGGCGGCAGCAGCAGAATAGGCCGAGGCGGCAGCAGCAGAAGAGGTAGCAGGGGGAGCCTGAGTGACTTCCTTGGTTTTAAGGTGTTTACTCCACTGCAGTTCATGCTTTGCATGCAGGTGCCTGGTCATGCAGGTTGTGCTCAGGTTCAGAACGTTAATGCCTCGCTTCAGGCTCTGATGGCACAGCGTGCAAACCACTCGGGTCTTGTCGTCAGCACATTGTTTGAAGAAGTGCCATGCCAGGGAACTCCTTGAAGCTGCCTTTGGGGTGCTCGGTCCCAGATGGCGGCGGTCAGTAGCAGGCGGAGTCTCTTGGCGGCGGGTGTTCTGCTTTTGCCCACTGCTCCCTCTTTTGCTACGCTGTTGGCTCGGTCTCACCACTGCCTCTTCCTCCGAACTGTGAAAGTCAGTGGCACGACCTTCATTCCATGTGGGGTCTAGGACCTCATCGTCCCCTGCATCGTCTTCCACCCAGTCTTGATCCCTGACCTCCTGTTCAGTCTGCACACTGCAGAAAGACGCAGCAGTTGGCACCTGTGTTTCGTCATCATCAGAGACATGCTGAGGTGGTATTCCCATGTCCTCATCATCAGGAAACATAAGTGGTTGTGCGTCAGTGCATTCTATGTCTTTCACCGCTGGGGAAGGGCTAGGTGGATGCCCTTGGGAAACCCTGCCAGCGGAGTCTTCAAACAGCATAAGAGACTGCTGCATAACTTGAGGCTGAGACAGTTTCCCTGGTATGCATGGGGGTGATGTGACAGACTGATGGGGTTGGTTTTCAGGCGCCATCTGTGCGCTTTCTGCAGAAGACTGGGTGGGAGATAATGTGAACGTGCTGGATCCACTGTCGGCCACCCAATTGACTAATGCCTGTACCTGCTCAGGCCTTACCATCCTTAGAACGGCATTGGGCCCCACCATATATCGCTGTAAATTCTGGCGGCTACTGGGACCTGAGGTAGTTGGTACACTAGGACGTGTGGATGTGGCAGAACGGCCACGTCCTCTCCCAGCACCAGAGGGTCCACTAACACCACCACGACCATGTCCACGTCCGCGTCCCTTACTAGATGTTTTTCTCATTGTTATGGTTCACCACAACAACAAATATATTATTTGGCCCAATGTATTGTATTCAAATTCAGCGGGATATAAATTTGAGGCCTAGTATTTAGGCGCTGGGTGACCGGTATGGATTTAGTGACAGAATTAGACTTGGAAATGCACAGAAGCGTGTGTGTGAAGTTATTCTGAATGACCCTATGTGCACCTTCAATATTATATACCCTTTTAGGGATAGATTTCAAATAGCTCTGATATAGCAGAAACCACTAAATTATGAAATTGCTAAATTGGGAATTGTACTTCAACCCAGAACAAAAAATGTGCTTTGACGGACACTAAATATCTTGCCCAGCAACAACAGTACAGCGGTGGGTAACGAGAGATTTAGAGGGATTTAAATTTGAGGCCTAGTATTTAGGCGCTGGGTGACAGGTATGGGTTTAGTGACAGAATTAGACTTGGAAATACACAGTAGCGGGTGTGTGTGAAGTTATTCTGAATGACCCAATGTGCACCTTCAATATTATATACCCTTTTAGGGATAGATTTCAAATAGCTCTGATATAGCAGAAACCACTAAATTATGAAATTGCTAAATTGGGAATTGTACTTCAACCCAGAACAAAAAATGTGCTTTGACGGACACTAAATATCTTGCCCAGCAACAACAGTACAGCGGTGGGTAACGAGAGATTTAGAGGGATTTAAATTTGAGGCCTAGTATTTAGGCGCTGGGTCACCGGTATGGATTTAGTGACAGAATTAGACTTGGAAATGCACAGAAGCGTGTGTGTGAAGTTATTCTGAATGACCCTATGTGCACCTTCAATATTATATACCCTTTTAGGGATAGATTTCAAATAGCTCTGATATAGCAGAAACCACTAAATTATGAAATTGCTAAATTGGGAATTGTACTTCAACCCAGAACAAAAAATGTGCTTTGACGGACACTAAATATCTTGCCCAGCAACAACAGTACAGCGGTGGGTAACGAGAGATTTAGAGGGATTTAAATTTGAGGCCTAGTATTTAGGCGCTGGGTCACCGGTATGGATTTAGTGACAGAATTAGACTTGGAAATGCACAGAAGCGTGTGTGTGAAGTTATTCTGAATGACCCTATGTGCACCTTCAATATTATATACCCTTTTAGGGATAGATTTCAAATAGCTCTGATATAGCAGAAACCACTAAATTATGAAATTGCTAAATTGGGAATTGTACTTCAACCCAGAACAAAAAATGTGCTTTGACGGACACTAAATATCTTGCCCAGCAACAACAGTACAGCGGTGGGTAACGAGAGATTTAGAGGGATTTAAATTTGAGGCCTAGTATTTAGGCGCTGGGTCACCGGTATGGATTTAGTGACAGAATTAGACTTGGAAATGCACAGAAGCGTGTGTGTGAAGTTATTCTGAATGACCCTATGTGCACCTTCAATATTATATACCCTTTTAGGGATAGATTTCAAATAGCTCTGATATAGCAGAAACCACTAAATTATGAAATTGCTAAATTGGGAATTGTACTTCAACCCAGAACAAAAAATGTGCTTTGACGGACACTAAATATCTTGCCCAGCAACAACAGTACAGCGGAGGGTAACGAGAGATTTAGAGGGATTTAAATTTGAGGCCTAGTATTTAGGCGCTGGGTCACCGGTATGGATTTAGTGACAGAATTAGACTTGGAAATGCACAGAAGCGTGTGTGTGAAGTTATTCTGAATGACCCTATGTGCACCTTCAATATTATATACCCTTTTAGGGATAGATTTCAAATAGCTCTGATATAGCAGAAACCACTAAATTATGAAATTGCTAAATTGGGAATTGTACTTCAACCCAGAACAAAAAATGTGCTTTGACGGACACTAAATATCTTGCCCAGCAACAACAGTACAGCGGTGGGTAACGAGAGATTTAGAGGGATTTAAATTTGAGGCCTAGTATTTAGGCGCTGGGTGACAGGTATGGGTTTAGTGACAGAATTAGACTTGGAAATACACAGTAGCGGGTGTGTGTGAAGTTATTCTGAATGACCCAATGTGCACCTTCAATATTATATACCCTTTTTGGGATAGATTTCAAATAGCTCTGATATAGCAGGAACCACTAAATTATGAAATTGCTAAATTGGGAATTGTATTTCAACCCAGAACAAGAAATGTGCTTGAACGGACACTAAATAACTCGCCCAGCTACAGCACTAGGGACAGATTTAGCTGGATATAAATTTGAGGCCTAGTATTTAGGCGCTGGGTGACCGGTATGGATTTAGTGACAGAATTAGACTGGGATATGGCCAAAAAATAAACAGACTATTGCTGGTTAAATGCACTTGGTGTGACAGCTTCACCCTGATGTAGGCTTTAGCCAAAAAACAACCACACCATTGAGGGTTAAATGCACTTGGTGACAGGCGCAGCTTGCCCCTGATTTTGTATATGGCCAAAAAATGAACAGACTATTGCTGGTTAAATGCACTTGGTGTGACAGCTTCACCCTGATGTAGGCTTTAGCCAAAAAACAACCACACCATTGAGGGTTAAATGCACTTGGTGACAGGCGCAGCTTGCCCCTGATTTTGTATATGGCCAAAAAATGAACAGACTATTGCTGGTTAAATGCACTTGGTGTCACAGCTTCACCCTGATGTAGGCTTTAGCCAAAAAACAACCACACCATTGAGGGTTAAATGCACTTGGTGACAGGCGCAGCTTGCCCCTGATTTTGTATATGGCCAAAAAATGAACAGACTATTGCTGGATAAATGCACTTGGTGTGACAGCTTCACCCTGATGTAGGCTTTAGCCAAAAAACAACCACACCATTGAGGGTTAAATGCACTTGGTCGCAGCTTGTGCTGGCGCACCACAAGACACAAAATGGCCGCCGATCACCCCAGAAAAATGAGACTGACAAACGGTCTGTGCAGCCTAAAAACAGTGAGCAATTGAGGATCAGCAGCTCAATGATCCACAGCTGCAGATCGATCAGTTAATCAAGTCCTTTGGAGGAGTTAATCTGCCTAATCTCGCCCTACTGTCGCAGCCGCAACCTCTCCCTACGCTAATCAGAGCAGAGTGACGGGCGGCGCTATGTGACTCCAGCTTAAATAGAGGCTGGGTCACATGGTGCTCTGGCCAATCACAGCCATGCCAATAGTAGGCATGGCTGTGATGGCCTCTTGGGGCAAGTAGTATGACGCTTGTTGATTGGCTGCTTTGCAGCCTTTCAAAAAGCGCCAAGAAAGCGTCACAAAAGCGCGAAGAAAGCGACGAACACCGAACCCGAACCCGGACTTTTACGAAAATGTCCGGGTTCGGGTCCGTGTCACGGACACCCCAAAATTCGGTACGAACCCGAACTATACAGTTCGAGTTCGCTCATCCCTACTAGTGAGGACTACAATTAACCCGGACGTTTGGAACTGAAAATTACTCGGACGAAGAATATCAACCGTCACGATAATCTTTTCAAAGCTTCCCGCAGTGGAAAGGATTGGCCAATCAAAAACGAACACCAGTGACGTCACACCGCATCATAGTCACGTGCGTACATCACATGGTAAGGCTAGTGATCACGTGGGACGCCACGCAGGTCCTTGCCTAAAGGAGAAACAGCATCGGAACAGATGAAGAAGGGTAACGTACAACATCAGCAATACTGTTCCCTTACATTGTGATAATATGCACTACCGGCAATAATAACATATTACTGTTAAAGCCTACTAAGTATACCAGCAAAAGCGCTATATTATTTTCCTATATAAGGCAAATATCCCAACATTGGGAAACCAGGAGTACACCCGGGAACATTACTGTGACACTTATATGTACTCGCCAGCCTGGAGGCATCACATGGACTTCAATTAACCTTTGTTGTGCACAACATTTATTTTAAATGAGCACCCCTTTTTCTCAAGATATATATCTTAACCAACCACATATGTTTTATTAACATTCTTTTGCACCGCTTTTTTCATATATTTTGAATTTTTCCACCAGTCACATTGTATAACCTTGAAAAAACAACGTTAACTCATAAAAGTGAACTGTTCTCATTTTTTGCCTACATGATATAACCATCCAATATTTACTGAAGAGACCCGTTAAAAATCCATCATAAGACTTTGAACTTTCATTATTTTTAATCATTTTTATTTTTATTTTTTATCTTTATTATTATTTTTTATCTCATTTTTTCATTTTTTATCTTAATACAGAAAGAAAGTTTTACCATAGACTAAACATTATTTAACTTGATTTAACTAAAAACATTAAATAATAATTTATATCCAAATGAGAGTGTGCCATCGCAATTTCCTTCTTTAAGTTATATATATTCGTAATTTCGAAAATTCTATTTAATTTTTTTTCCCTTTTTTTTAAATCAGTACACATGAGCCCTCCCTGCTTCTAGCTTGTGGGCCAATAAGAAGGCTGCAATATACTTGACTTTAGGAGTAGTAGTGTTTGCGAATTTTGCTCTATATTCGTTTTTTTTCGAATATTCGCTATATATTATTGTTTTAGAATATTACGAATATTCGAAAAAACTAAGTTATAGCAATATAGCGAATATTCGAAAAAAAAATCGAATATAGAGCAATTTAGCTAATATAGTGCTATAATCTTTTTTTTTGCTCTATATTAGTTTTTTTCGAATATTCGCTATATATTCTTGTTTTAGAATATTACGAATATTCGAAAAAACGAAGTTATAGCAATATAGCGAATATTAGAAAAAAAATCGAATATAGAGCAATTTAGCTAATATAGTGCTATAATCTGTTTTTTTTATAGTTGTAATTTTTTTCCAATCTGAACTTCAGATGAGAACAAAATTACAACTATTAGACAAAGAAGATTATAGCACTATATTAGCTAAATTGCTCTATATTTGTTTTTTTTCGAATATTGCTATATTGCTATATATTCTTGTTTTGGAATATTACGAATATTTGAAAAACAAAGTTATAGCATTATAGCGAATATTCCCAAAAAATCGAATATAGAGCAATTTAGCTAATATAGTGCTATAATCTTCTTAGGCTAATAGTTGTAAGTTGAATTCAGAAAATTCGAATACCTTGCCGATTTTTCGAGTAAAAAAAAATTGCGAATTTTCAAAATTGCGAATATTCGACGAATATTCTACAAAATATTCGCGAAATATGGCGAATTCAACTGCCGCTCATCACTAATGCTGAGTGACCGTGACGTGGAGCATGATGGGCTCCGATATTTTCCTGACAGGAATATATTGGCAAAAGTCTCAGCTTTTAATATCTGCATTTATGACTAGCCAGTATAGTCAGTGGCATATCCAATTGGTGCATTTTTTCTGTGATTTATATGATTATATTTTCATCCGCACAATGCTCTGTTTTGTGTAGGATGCCTTTGTGGTGCATGTGGACCGCGCCGACATCCTCCACCTTATGCATTTTTTTGCTGGGGATAGTTGTTTGCTGTGGTCCACATGCGGTGGGGCTGCTCCCCCAATGAAAAACATGCTACAGTGTTAGGGGTTGAGCAGCTCCCCCAGATTTGCCACTATATTTCTGTGTTTGAGCCACCAGTAACCCACATTCAATTTTTTTAATTGTTTATGTATTTTTATTTTTATTTTTGGGAAAGGGTGTGAGTTAAATTCTTAATTTTTTTTATTTATTTTTTTACACTTTTTAATAGATCCCATAGGTAGTAGTCATAAGTAGTCATTAGATAGATTTTTTCATAGACACCAAGACCATTGGCATTGGAGTCTATAAGAATTACACTAAGGGGTCATTTACAATCAGAAATACACCTATATTAAGGGATTCTATCACCTCGTTTTAGCTTAAAAAGCTGCAGACATGCACGGCTAGATTGCCACTAGCATGTCCGCAATATATCTGTCCCATAAAGCGGTGTCCTTTTATTGTGTTTAAAAAAAGATTTTATAGATATGTAAATGAGCCTGGTGACGAGTCCAAGGGGCTGTACTAACCGTCTTGGTGCCCAGCAATGCCCCCCCTGTGAAGGAGCCCAGCACCGCCTGCGTCCTCCGAATCTCTTCCTTTCTTCACAGTTAGATTGCCGTAATCTCGCAATGTGTGAGCTCGCGCATGCGCAGTTCCTTCCCTGAGGCTGATGCCAATCACAGGGAAGGAACACTATACCGGCAATGCGCATCTGCGAGCTCGCGCATCGCGAGATTACAGCAATATAACTGTGAAGAAAGGAGGAGATTCGAAGGATGCAGGCGGTGCTGGGCTCCTTCACAAGGGGGCTGGGCACCAAGAAGGTAAGTACAGCCCCTTGGGCACCTTACCAGGCTCATTTACATATCTCTAAAATCATTTTTTAAACACAATAAAAGGACACCACTTCATGGGACAGGTATATTGCGGACATGCTAGCGGCGATCTATCCGTGCATGTCCAGAGCTCTATAAGCTAAAACGAGGTGACAGAATCCCTCCAAACATATTATAGGTGCAGATTGTGAGAAGGGGGTGAGTCTGAAAGCCCATCTCATTCAACATTTTCTACCCCTGTTTTAGGCATAAAAATGGTTTAAATGTAAGCCAGCTAGGAAGCTGACTTACATTTAGACCAGCACTGGATATGCTGAAGTTATGGAGAGGCCAGCGCCTCTACAAAACTTTGTCGGATCCACCGTCAGTGCAGGAGCTTATTATGACAGGCGTCTAAAATGCTGATCTTAATAAATGACCCTTTAAGTTCCTGTTGATATCTGGCTCAGGCAGGGGCTCCATAGGAACTAATGTGCAGCAGCCTGGGATCATTCAAGAGGATCGAGTCTGCTGCACAATCCATCTAGCTCCCCAGATCCTTACTAGGGGGAGCTGGTGCATGTCCAGGAGCATGTATTCCAGATTTTTGACTTCACGGATGCCGCGGTCACATTTGACAACAGCATCTGAGGGGTTAAATTTCTGCAATCGTCTTTTTCATCAATGGCATGTATTAGCTCTGCGTGCCTGCTGCTTTAAACAGCGCCTGCTGGGCTTGCAAGCGTGTGCCATCTTTAAAGTCCCCCTGCCAACATATATATAAGCATACGGTGGTCAGGAACAGCTTAGAAAAAGATGTTTACAGTATTTGCAAATTGTTTCAATAATACAACAAAATGAAGCAGCATTGCAGCAACATCCACAGTGATACATGGTCATATTTACGTACATGAGCCAACAACTTTTCTCTAACTTGGCTAATAAACTAGTGCCAGATCACCTTAGCAAAATGCTGGGTCACTTTCTTTAAAAATCTTGTTGCTGATTCAGTTGGAAAAAAAACTGTCAATTTGTGACACAGGAGTGGGGATATCCAGAAGCTCCTGAATATTAGGAATCATTGGCATGTGCTGGAGCTGTTAGATCCCAACAGAATAAATCTAGTGACTGATTCCCTTTAAAACTATTTTCCATTTTTTTTAAGCCAAAGTTTGATCTAAAACAAAGGAAACATATGTACTTTTATTCATTTTGGGTCAAAACTTGAATTACAGTAGGCTAAACCAAAAAACATGAAAAACTACAGAAAAACTATCCATGTAAATAAGTTTTTTTACTACAAAAACAAACATGTATTCAAAGTATTGACATATAACAAGCTGATACCTACATTTTAATCAATAATTAAATCAAGAATCCAAATAGATCATGCATTATTCATTTAGGATATGTAGCAAAAAAAATTCTGACCAACACTATAAAACTATAGATGAAAGAAAACCAGGGGTGGTTTTGTTTCCAAGTGTTTTCCTTGCTTCAGGTATAAATTGTGTGAATCAAAATAATTGCCCATCTCTTGGCTTTACTAAGCTCTAATCTCACCCAAGTCCGAACTGAACACATTTTGTTCCTTAAGCCCTAAAAGCCTAGTCATGAGCGGCAGTGGCACAAAATAGGATTCTGATTAGATTAAGTGCTTCCATCTGGAGATTGCATAGTTGTAAATTGTTCTCTTCACAGAAATCTGTGTGATGCATATAAAAACCTTTAAAAATACATTACTTCTAGAGATGAAAATGTTCTGCCTAACAGCATATAAAAATTGCTAATTTGTTTTCAATAATTAGAGATAACTAGGGAAAGGTTCCAGAATATTAATTTACACTAAAACTGCTATCATACATGTAGTTGTATAACACATTTCTAACCAAGTCGGATTTATACAGTATATTCACACTATTCAGATATTCATAGAAAAAGTGCAGTCAAAGTGTTAAGAATCGTACTATTTAACTGACCATGAATTGAAGTCTTACAGGGAATGTATAGACCACCAGTGCACAATTTTTGTGCCTATGACCTTTTCACCTAGCAAAGTCACCGCCCTATTATGTATGTGAAGCCAGTGAATGAGAAAGCCAATTTGTTATTGGACATTACACTGATGTCCACAAACTGCAGTCCAATGCAAGCCTTGGGCACATGTTAGCATATAGATTACCCCTTTCTTTCTACAATTGATGAAGGGTGTTATTTGGTATTTCTAAATGATCTTTTGTTGGATTGTTTTATATGGTTTACTCATTTGCCTATTGTAGGTTTGTATCATATTATTGAATTTCTGCATTTACAATTTATGGGTTTGATCAAGTTTGGATGTTCACAAATGAGTCTTAATGAATACAAGATCCATGTGAGGGTCCTTAACCTTATCATGGGTTAGGATGGGTATTTTTTAAAACTTTATGTGCCATTTTAAGATTTTTGAAATTTTTGTTTCTTTTATGCATATTGTGATTTTCTACTAATAAAAAGATTGAATATTTTTGTAAACTGGTGGTGCTCCCTGATATAAGCATGTACTTTGCTCATATTTAGTGCATCAGTTTATGGTAATTTTGACTTAAAGTTACTTTTATTCAACCAGCAAGTAATTTTGGGACGAGAAATGACATAGGTGTGTCCCAAAAGATAATAAGACGATGTACAAAAGCCATTATTTCTCAGCTTTTATTTACATTTGAGCAAAATTATTTATACCATTCGGACAAATCAATAGAAAAGCCTTTATTGGCTATTACAGCAATCAAACGCTTCCTATAATTGCAGACCAGCTTTTTGCATGTCTCCACAGGTATTTTTGCCTATTCATCTTTAGCAATGAGCTCCAAATCTTTCAGGTTGGAGGGTCTTCTTGCCATCACCCTGATCTTTAGCTCCCTCCACAGATTCTCAATTGGATCCAGGTCTGGACTCTGGCTGGGCCACTCCAAAACATTAATGTTGTTGTCTGTTAACCATTTCTTTACCACATTTGCTGTGTGTTTTGGTTCATTGCCATGCTGAAATGTCCACTGGTGCCCGAGGCCAAGTTTCTCTGCAGACTGCCTGATGTTGTCGTTGAGAATACTCATGTATTGCTCTTTTTTCATGGTGCCGTTTACTGTGATTAGGTTCCCTGGTACATTGACTGAAAAGCACCCCCAAAGTATTAGGTTTCCACCACCATGTTTGACAGTGGGGATGGTGTTCTTTGGGTTGAAGGCTTCTCCTTTTTTATGCCAAATGAAGGAAACATCATTGTGACCAAACAATTCAATTTTTGTATCATCTGAACATAACACAGAAGACCAGAAGTCTTCTACTTTGTCCAGATGAGCTTTTGCAAAGGCCAAGCGAGCTTTTGTGTGTCTTTTCTGCATCCATGGAACCCAGCAGTGTGCAGTGTCTGTTGGATTGTATGCCTTGAGACATTGCCACCAGCAGAGCCCAGAATAACCAGGATGGCCTTGGTGGGGATCCTTGGATACTTTTTCACCTCTCTAACTATCCTCCTGGATAGTACAGGTTTTACTTTTGGCTTCCGACCACATGAGATTTTCCACAGTGCAGAACATCTTGTATTTTTTGCTTAAATTTAAATAAAAGATGAGAAATGCTTTTTCCACAATAATGCCTCTTATACATTGTCTTATTATCTTTTGGGAGACACCTCTGTCATTTCCCGTCAAAAAATTACTTGCTGGTTGAATAAAAGTAACTTTAAAGGGTTTCTACCACTTCGGTGTCACATATTTAGCTGTCAGAAACTAGCGATCCGCTAGTGTCTGCTCTGCCCAACCATCCTAATATAATTGCTTTTGGGGCAGCCGTTTTGATAAAAAAAGAACTTTTATTAATATGCTAATGAGCCTCTAGGTGCTATGGGGGCGTCATTAGCACCTAGAGGCTCCGTCTACCTTCAGAAACTGCCGCCGCCCAGCGCGTCCCTCCAGCCCGCCCATCTCCTCCTGAATGCGATCCTCCTTGTGAGCGCCTGTATTCCGCGCATGCGCAGTGAATGTCTGACAGCTTCCCTGCTCAGACATCTCCACTGCGCCTGTTCCTCGGAGCACTATGGCGTCATCGCGCAGGCGCAGTGGAGATGTCTCAGCAAGGAAGCGGTCAGACATTCACTGCGCATGCGCAGAATACATACGCTCAAAAGGAGGATCGCATTCAGGAGGAGATGGGCGGGCTGGAGGGACGCGCTGGGCGGCGGCAGTTTCTGAAGGTAGACGGAGCCTCTAGGTGCTAATGACGCCCCCATAGCACCTAGAGGCTCATTAGCATATTAATAAAAGTTCTTTTTTTATCAAAACGGCTGCCCCAAAAGCAATTATATTAGGATGGTTGGGCAGAGCAGACACTAGCGGATCGCTAGTGTCTGACAGCTAAATATGTGACACCGAAGTGGTAGAAACCCTTTAAGTCAAAATTTGCCTGGGGTATGTATAATTATGGGCAGCACTGTACATGCTACAGACACAGTGCTGTGATGTCACAAGTTGCAAAAAATTTTAATTCTTTATTTTATTATATAGTCAGAATATAATAATCAGATTGTAGCAATGGTCATTTTTACAGAGGACCAAAATAAAAAACACATTGAACAATAGGTTACAGATTCTTATGGTGACATACGCCATGAATGATACGTCTGCTCAGACAAAATAATTGTTTCTAAGTCCTATATTCGTTACAGCATACCATGCCTTCACGCCACATCAAAACTGAGTGAACAAGTGACCAATATGTAGTATATTGGATTGAACCAAGGGGAAGGGGGGGGGGGTGTATGTTGGTACGTATACCCAATAGCTTCATCCTATTTGATGGGATGCAGTAACACCATTGTAATTTTTAGCAACGCAAAAGGTCTCTCCGTAATATCCAGGGACAACCTATCTATATAACATGTCTCTGTGACTGGAATATTTTCCAGGGGCCCCAGACCTTTGGTCGATCTTCTGTATCCATTTATGATGGGTAGGAGGGTCCCTACTAAGCCAGTGCACAGGGACAAGTGCTTTAGCAGCAGCTATTAAATGTGTGACCAAATTCTGTTTAGATGGTCTATACGAGGTCATGGCCTTTGCTAAAACAATGTGTTCAATATGCAGGGTAAATAGGATCGTGCAGACTTTATTGATTGTTTATTCTATTTGTGTCCAATATGTGGCAATGACTGAGCATTTTTACCACATGTGTGATAGAGAGCCTTCCCCCACTTCGCATCTCCAACATATATTCGATTGAGAGAGATTGTGGTTAAAGAGATATTCCGGTGTCCTATACCATCTGGTCAGAATTTTGTAATGATTTTCCTGTAATCTAACACATGTAGAAAAACTTTGTGATTTGTTTAGTATGGACCTCGCTTCTGTGTCTGACAGTGTGATTTTTAATTATTTTTCTCAGGCGGTAATGAATGTTGGCCTAGTGACATTTTGTGAGGAAACAATTAACGAGTATAGATTACCCATTTTTCTTGAGAGACTGAGTTGCTGCGAGCACCGTTTCAAATGAGGTGAGTTGTCTGTTGAGTGAGAAAGCTGCTGGATATCTCTCAACCACTTTGTGGAAATATGCGAGTTGGAGTGTATTTATATACTTCACCTGTAATAACTTTAATAGTTCATCATATGATAGTGCTTTATTAACTGTGAAAAGGTCAGCTAAAGAAATATCTTTGAGTTTGTCCCAGAACTTCAAGTAAGGAGAATCTAGGTTGGTGACTATGTTTGGTACTAAATTTGCTGGCATGAGAGGCGATGGAGAAGGTGCTAGTGTATTTTTCATGGAAAGCCAAACCTTGCACTTGCCTTTTAGTAATGAGTTAAAGTTTCTAGTTCTAAGGGCGTGTTCCGTTAGCCACCAGAGTGTTTTTGCAAATAGGGTTGTCAACAAAACTTGAACAAGTGAGTCCAGATTCATTTGTTTGGTGGGTTTCAATAGATCCAACCAATTGTTGAGATGGACAGCTTTGTAGTAAGATGCGATTTCAGGGAGGCCCAAGCCACCCGCCTCTCTCTCTTATCAATAGGGAGTAAGCTAGCCTCGGCCTGCACCTCCTCCAGAGGAACCTCGAGAACATAGATCTTATTGAGGTGAAAAATTTAACTGGTAAGTATATTGAAATCATCGAAAGCATGTATATGATTTTTGGGACAATATAGGTTTTAAGGAGGTTTTTTCTCCCTAGCCATGATATATACGGGAAATCGTATTCTTGGAGTAGTTGTTTAATCTCCTGTTGAAGTGACGCAAAATTTAAAGCATAGAGGTCAGTTAACTTCCACGGGAGTTGAATGCCTAAATACTTTAAGGAGGTGGAGGCCCACAGGAAGGACAATTTTTGTTTTGCCTGGTTCACCACTTCTGGAGATAGGGTGATATTGAATAATTCTGACTTCAAAATGTTTACTTTAAAGCAGGAGATGTATCCATACTCCTCAAGTAAGCGTGCTAGGATCGGAAGGTCTGATGTTGGTTCTGAGATTAGAAATAAGAGGTCATCCGCAAAGGCCACACATTTAAGCTGCAATGAGTCTTGAGTAAAGCCTTGAAAATTAGGGTTTTGCCTAACACTCTGTATGAGTGTTTCTATCACAAGTATGAAAAGGGATGGAGAGAGTGGACAGCCTTGGTGTGTGCCATTTGTGATTTTAAAAGGGGGAGACAGTGGGCCATTGATTTTTATGTGTGCTGTGGGGCAATCATATAGTGTAAGTATAGCTAAAATGAAACCGGATGGAAAGTTAAATCTACGGAGAGTGGCCTCCATGAACATCCAGTCGACCCAATCAAATGCTTTTTCAGCATCCATCCCCAATATCGCAAGAGGTTGTTTATGCTGATGGGCCGCATGTATGACATGGAGGAGTCTGCGTGAGTTGTCTCGTCCTTCCCTCCCTTTGACAAAACCAGCTTGTTCTGTCCCTATTAGACGTTTGAGTAATGGGCTTATACGTGTGGCTATTAACTTGGCCCAGACCTTCAAATCTAGGTTCAGTAGGGAGATGGGGCAATAGTTTTCATATGCCTGTGGGTATTTAGCCATCTTATGTATTAATGTGATATGTGCCTCTTGCGCCTGTAGGTCTTTAGCCGTCTTATGTATTAATATAATATGTGGGTACAGAGTTTCTCCCTGTAGCAGATGATTACAGAGTGAAGTGAGATGGGGTATTAAGACATCACTAAACTTCTTATAATAGAGTAATTCCATTAAATCCATCGGCGCTACTTTGTTACAATAATGCAGCAGTGTCCCAGACAGCTCCGTACCTCCGTTGTAGTTACACACAGAAAACAACTTTGAATTGAATATAGGGACGCCGCGTACCTCTACTTAACTGCTATATGCTAAGGTAGGGGGGTACTATTTTGAGGTCAGAAAACAAGGTAAACCAGCCTATTAGGTTTTGACCTCAAAATAGTACCCCCCTACCTTAGCATATAGCAGTTAAGTAGAGGTGCGCGGCGTCCTTATATTCAATTCGAAGTTGTTTTCTTATAATAGAGGAGCAATAGTCCGTCAGGTCCCAGACTTCTCCCTGGGGGAAAGCTGCATAGTATATTACGTATTTCTTCTGCGGTGTCTGATGTTAGAAGTTCAGAGGCTTCTTACTCTGTTATTGTAGGCATGTTCAGCGTATGAAGGAAACCATGTATCCTCTCAGGGAGGAGCGGGTCCAGTGTGGGCCTGAGATTGTATAGACCTGAATAGTATGAATGAAAAGCATGAGATATGTCAGATGTTTGGGTATGGATTGTCCCTTGTTTATTCTGTTTATTACGGAGTTTCTCTCCTTTATCTCCATGTGCATATAACTTGTGTTTGAAGTAAAGTTGTTGTTTTGCATAGCGTGGATCCAGTATGTGTTTTAAGCGTTGTCGGAGGGCTTTTAATTCGCTTAGCTTTTCTGGGGAGCTATCAGATTTTAAGTTCTTTTCTGTAATGGCTATGTTGGCAAATAGTCGTCAATGTTTTTTTGCTTATCTTTGTTGACCTTGGCACCCAATGCAACGGAGACCTCTCTAATATACACCTTATGCGATTCCCATAAGAGAAAAGAGGAGACCTGAGGCTTAGCGTTATCTTGAAAAAAGGAGTTTAAGTGATTTCTGATATGCACTTGGTTCATATCTTTGTATAATAGTGTTTCATTCAACCTCCATACCCATTTTCCTCAAGGTAGCTGGGTGAGATGGCAAGTTGCTGAGCATGGAGCGTGGTCTGATATTGTGATGTTACCTATCTGTGCTGACAAAAAAAGTGAAAGAGTAGTGGCTAACACAAAAATAGTCAAAACGTTGAAAAGAGTTGTGGGGTATGGAGTGGCATGTGTAGTCTCTGGCTTATGCGTTGCATAGTCTCCAAATATCTACAAGTCTTAGGCCCTGAAGTTTATTTTGTATTGTCTTAATTTCTCTGGATGGGACCCTAGACCTATCAGTAGATGAGTCCTCCTGGGAATTCAAAGCCAAGTTTAGGTCTGTACCAGCAATGACTGTACCCTCAGCAAACAAGTGCAAGGTGTCCAGAGCTTTGAGTAACCAGGTAGCTTGACCCGAGTTGGGGACGAAAAATGTCTCCCTTTATTAGCAATAATTGACCATCCGTGTCCATATATGATTTGGAAAGTACAAAAGGTATTGAGTGATGTATTGCTATCGAAACCTCTCTGGAGGCCGAGGAAGAACTAGTGTTGTGATACCTTTTACATTTAACGTAGTGAAACTGCAGTCCATCCATGTCTATTAATACTGGGTAGAGGGTAGCGTTTCTGTGAGGTGGGGAGGGATAGGAGGGGGAATATCCCTCCCCACCTCACTCTTTTTGAATAACAAAAAGATAGAAGAGGGAGTAGTAAGTCTGTGATTAGGTTATTACAAAACCAGCAGTATTGGATCTCAGGTGAGATGTGATGGGGGAGGTGTTGAGGACCAAAGACAATTTTTTGTCCTGACAAGCAGTGTTCAAGTATACATGGTAGGGCAAGCATCACGTTACAATATGTGATAACTGTTAAACTGACCTATAGATAGTATCCAGATATACAATATAGGCCCTATATTAGAACGGAGCAATCAGGTTGGGGGGGAGGAGAGAGGGGGGGGTCTATCGTAAAAATGAGGGCAAATGTATGTGTGTGTGTGTGTGGGGGGGTGATGTGTGGCAGTGTACACATCAGTTATACCAATATTTTACCATCAATCTCTACAAACATTTCCTTGTGGTATATATCAACATTTCTCCAAGCTCTATATACCTGTTACAATGAGTAAATGCAAGAGAGAGAGATAGCAGTATTCATGTCTAAGAAATGCGAGTAAGACTCTATATATGCCACTAAAGGAGGAGGGGGGAGGGAGAGGATACAATGACATCTGAAAAAAATAAGCTGTAAAAATATAGCAGATCAAGCAGAAATTTCTGTGGATCAATTCTTAATAATCAGAGAAGTTATAGATTGAAGTCTATCTATAGCTGTCTCAGTGACTCGTGCTTCTGTAATAGTAATTTTGTATGTTGCATGGCTAATACACCTTGGATATATAAAAAGAAAGAAAGAGGGGGGAGGGGGGCCTTATAGATCAATGCTTTGTTATAGAATACAATATACGGTCAAACAGAAACTTATGCAAACCATTAGCAAGTCGATTATACTATTAAAGTTAAAGACATAACACCGGGTTACATTCGGTGCAGGAGTAAAAACAATATTTTGCAGGTATCATGAGTGTTGATGGGGGCCAAGTTCTCTCCCTCCATAGCCAATATTTTTATGGCATGGTGGGAGAGGAGCTTTCTCCTTATCGACAGTCTCCCTTTTGGTGACTGTGTGCAGGGCCGTCTTTGCCGCAGGGAAAAAGGGGCAGCTGCCCCGGGCCCAGTTGCTCCTGGGGGCCCAAGGGAGCTCCGTTTCCTGAGTCCCGACTTCCAGTCCCACATCCCATTCTGATTCACACACTATGCGCAGCAGCGCCAGCAGCAGTCTTCACAACAACTTACAAGCGCTGGCTGCGCTGCTTAGCAAGCACGTCCCCCCCCCCCCCCCGCCGTCACGTGGTAAAAGGGGGTGTGTGTGTGACTCACCGTCCGCAGCCTGGAGTGGCGCCACGGCAGAGCAGCCAGGCCAGCAGCAGGGAGTCCAGGGACTAAGCCTCCGGTCCGGAGCTAAAGGGATTGGGTGGTGAGTCACTCACAGCCTCACGTGACCAGACCAAGGCACCAGTGACTCACTCACCTAGTACCTACCTTACACAGCCAGACCTGAGACCTGCCACTGCCGCGCCAGGAGGGGAGGTGGTAGGTAAAGCAAAAAGCAGCACGCATATTGATTTTATTTTATATTACAAATTTAGGCCGGTCAGTCAGTCAGTCAGGTCACCCCGAATTAATAATTAACCCCAGATGATCAGATCCATTCATAAATTAGTGGGGGGTAGAGACAGACGGACCCAGGAGACATAAGGGGTTGGGTTGGGTTCGGTTCTCTGTCTGCAGTCTGCTGCTGAACTGTGGCCTGGGGCCCCACCACCGGCCACATTTACTAATCTTTGCTCGCCTCAGGGTCAGGGGGCCCCTCATGGTGTTGTGTGGACTGGTCATTTTCACTAAGGAAGAATAGTTTAACCATTTATGTGCAAAAGAGAAAATAAGAAGTCAGCTCCAATCAGATATCAATCTGCACAAAGACCAAGAGTCTTGGTCTATGTGCAGATATCTGATTGGAGCTGACTTCTTATTTTCTCTTTTGCACATAAATGGTTAAACTATATTCCCTAGTAAAAATGACCAGTCCACACAACACCATGAGGGCCCCCCTGAGCAAAGATTAGTAAATGTGGCCCCAGCCCACAGTTAAGCAGACAGAGAGAAGCCCTTATGTCTCTTGTCTCTTTAATATTCCACCAGTAATTTAAATAACCCCATTAGTGGGGGATTATTATAGAGACAGGAGACATAAGGGGTTGGGTTCTCTCTGTCTGCTGAACTGGGGCCTGGGGCCACCCGGCCGGCCACATTTACTAATCTTTGCTCAGGGGGGCCCTGATGGTGTGGTGTGGAGTGGTCACCAAGAATCTTGGTCTATGTGCAGATATCTGATTGGAGCTGACTTAGTGACTTCTTTTTTTCTCTTTTGCACATAAACGGTTACATTTTATTCCTTAGTAAAAATAACCACTCCACACCACACCATGAGGGCCCCCCTGAGCAAAGGGTGACACCAGCCATAGCAACACCACTGCCTCTACCTGTAAGTCGCTGTTGTCCACGGCAGGCTCACTTTTCTGAAGGAAGTGGAACTGTGAACTGTCTGAACTCTGAATTATTATTTTTTGTGTGTGTTGTGGTGGAGGGCGTGATTGCATGCTAGGGTGTGTGACGGTGGGATCCAGGGGGCCCAAGTAAATTCTTGCCCAGGGTCCAATCAATATTAAAGACGGCCCTGACTGTGTGCTGTGGTATGGACGCTACATCGATGACCTGCTTATGGTATGGTTGGGTGATGTGGCATCCATACCATTGTTCACTAGTTACTTAAATTCCTGTGTGGATTCTATTTCTTTTGAAGTCCACCATGATTTGGATTCAATTGAGTTTTTGGATTTGTGCCTGAGGGGAGACAGGACTACATCTGCAGTACATATAGTCATGTATAGGAAGGACACGATAGGGAATACCATCCTCCATGCATCCTCATGCAATCCATCACATGTAATCATAAACATTCCTATTGGGTGAACTCATCAGGGCTAAACGCAATTGTACTGATGAGGAATCTTTAGCGGCGAAGCTAAAAACGTCATGAGAAGACTTGAATGTAGAAAATATCCAAAGATGGAAATGTTGAACTAATTTGGAGTAGTTTCCAAGTTGGAGAGAAAATCATAGATTTTTCCCGTGAAACGAGTATGTGGTGATTAAATATCGCCAGTATTCGGATAAGGATAAAAGTAAATCCATTTCATTTTTAACTACAGTGATCAGTACAGTGAAATATGTAACATAATAAAAAAAATCTACCTCTCATGAAATATGATGATCAATAGAATTGTGGAGGAGGGTATAAAGTGTGCGGCAAGCAAAGCCACGACACTTGGGCTAATCCTTAGTCCTAGTTTGTTTAGGGATACAATTACCTGTGCCCCCACATGGATTAGATGTAAGGGTAGCTACAAGTGTGGTCACAGCCGGTGTATCTGCTGTGGCCATATGCTAGTTACAAATTCCTTTAAATCCATTGTGAATGGAAAGGAATTTGAGATTCAAACCTATCTCAATTGTAATACCAAGAATGCTGTGTACCTTATCACATGTTTAGACTGTCAAATACAATATGTGGGATTTACGTCCAATCAAATAAAAACCAGAGTCCACAAACATATCTCCGATGTGGGGATACCTCAACCTGTGCTCCGATATGCTTAATATTCAATTTAATTTCAGAGAGTTCAGAAAGAACTGGCTTGAGCGCTTGGGCTATGGCTGATGTGAAGAAAGCCTTAGAGGAGGCTGTAAGCTCCATCTCTCCATGACCACTAGCGTTGCCACCAAACCGTCCTGTTTCTTCTTCACTGTCCGCTGCCTCTATATTTTCAGGCGCCATCTTAGGCGTGCGGGGCTGTGAGCTCTGTGTCTTGTGTTGCAGGAATCTGTGAATATCTGATGAGCTTTTCAGGGTCTGGTGTGCACCCACCACCTCTGCTCTTCGGTCTCTGCCATATTTGACCATCTTTGCAGCTGAATACAATCAGTTTGCTAACTTGCAAGGACTGCTATGGAGGAGCTCTTCTCTTACACGTCTTCCTCCATGTGCGGTCAGGCTCCGCCCTCCATATAAAGCTATTCTATTGTTCTACCGTGCCAACCATTTTCTCCAGTCTCAGGAAACTTATGAAAAATGTAGCATGAGTGACCCACGCCAGATTACGCAAATAATACTTTGCAGATTTTCGCAATCAAGAATATAATATCGAATTTGCAAATATCTGACTAATATTCTACAAAATATTCATGAAATATCATGAATTCAAATATTGCCCCTGCCACTCATCACTATTCTGCAGTTAGGGAACATTGCTTAGAAGAGGAGACTCTGCCAGACTATTGAATGACCAGAAGACGACGCTGAGATGGGGATACTCTGACCCTGGATCACCAGCCTTTGGCCAGAGTACCAGTCTTCTGAGAGATAGAGGTACAACTAGCTCATGCCTTTACTAAGCATCAAACCCTTCTTCTGGCAGGGAGGAGACTGGAGAAGCCAGCCCAATGCCTCGCCTGTATTGTTTTGCCCCTCTAGTAAAGAAGCACACTGGTTTACTGCAGACCCTGACAATATTTGAATTAACATAGTGGTTAAGGGAAATTCGTACACTATATATAGTGTTGCAAAAGGGTGCGAAATAGACATACAGCACATGACATATCGATTGAATTGTGTACAAAAGAGGAAGACATGTCTATATGGCACATCAAGAGAGCGTCGTCTGTCATCTGGGGACCCTGTAGGATCGTCTCCATCGGGGTAGTTTGTGGTGAGTAGGTGGCTTTTGGTCGTGGGTTCGTTCTGTGGTGAATCACTCGGTGCTCCACCCAAATTAAAGTGGGGTAATAGGCAGTGGTTGGTGGAATTAAGGAATGAAAATGCAAAATCTGACATATCGCAAAATTACAGATCTCTGTATTCCGTATATTATGGAGTTAAAGACCCTGTTACTGCATCAGGTTAGTCTAGTTCCGTGCAGAATCCAGTTTAGTATATGTTGCAAACAGACATATCAATGTACAATCTGACATAGTGCATACAGACAAAGCTATATAAAATGTATTGTTTAGGGTTAAAAAATCATGTTGCTGCATCAGTCCACCCTTTGGAGCCCACATCTGCCCTTACAAGCATGTCTTTTAAGTTCTTGGGGCGTCTATTGCATAGTAGGAAGGGAAGTGAGAATGCCTTGATGTGTGGATGGGCCTGGTGTAGGAGGTGCCAGTGTTTGCGTAAGATGTGTTGAATCTTGTGCGAGAAGGGGTGGAATGTGTGTACGAACGGTACCCTTTGGGCCTGTTTTACCCGGGCCTTCCGGCTGGGTTGTAAGCATTCTTTTATCACAGTGCTAGGATAGCCCCTGTTGAGAAAACGTGTGGACATTTCATTTAGTCTCATTTCTTTTGTTGCTGTGTTGTCAACTATGCGGGATATCCTTTGGAACGATATGCTCAATATATTGTAAATTTTGCAATCAAGTATTTTTTGAATTATAAGCGACGGTGACACCGGTGCCAACGGTCCTCAATTTAAATATAACATGCAACATGTACATTTATTACATTATTGTATATATATGACTGTATTAATGCAAACTAACCGCATGTATTACCCGCATAGAGCACTGTAAGCAAGACCACAATTTTGAAAATAATTACCTTTACTTTCAACTGATATAGTACTAATGACACCTCTATTCCAATTTTAGAGCAGATATTGAACTTCATCCAAGTTCACTAACAAGAGATGAATAGATCATATCCTTTGTAAGATTCATCCCTCTGGTGGTCATCTATAGGCAACTATGTCAGAAACTGCACCCCTAACCCTCCCAGCTCCCAGCCGCAGCGCTTCCCCAGTGCAGACAGCTACTGACATTGCAACGAGACCCGGCGCATGCGCAGTTATAGAAGCAGCCGGCCGATTCAATACCCGGCGCATGCGCAATCATAGAAGAAGCCGGCCGCTCCAACATCCGCCCGGACACAGCACGCGCATGCGCATTCCCTTACGGAGAGCTCCGGACGCCATCTTGGCTTACCCGGAAGTACGCCAGCCAGTACCCGCCCCCCTACCACGCAGCGCAGCCGAACCTCCTCATAAGGGGAACGGAGACACATTAAACACCATGGCAATCCGGAATACAGGCCTCAGCCTCCCGGACCACGTGCCAAACAGGGACATAGAGCCCAACAAGAAGCAGCATCTCCTGCTACCCACTGAGGGAATTCACCCCCAATCAGCTTTTCCCCCATATGCGGCCACAATCCGGGTAAGAACAGACAATGATAAATGCCACAATACCATTGCATGTACTAAACTGCCTCTCTACCTGTGTACTTTTTACTAACCTGCATGAATATGTCTGATTGTAACCTATACTAAACTAGACTCTGCACGTAGCTGGATTAGCCTGATGCAGCAACATGATTTTTTAACCCTAAAGCATACGTTTTATATAGCTTTGTCTGTATGCACTATGTCAGATTGTACATTGATATGTCTGTTTGCAACATATACTAAACTGGATTCTGCACGGAACTAGACTAACCTGATGCAGTAACAGGGTCTTTAACTCCATAGTATACGTAATACAGAGATCTGTAATTTTGCGCTATGTCAGATTTTGCATTTTCATTCCTTAATTCCACCAACCACTGCCTATTGCCCCACTTTTATTTGGGTGGAGCACCGAGTGATTCACCACAGAACGAACCCACGACCAAAAGCCACCTACTCACCACAAACTACCCCGATGGAGACGATCCTACAGGGTCCCCAGATGACAGAAGACGCTCTCTTGATGTGCCATATCGACATGTCTTCCTCTTTTGTACACAATTCAATCGATATGTCATGTGCTGTATGTCTATTTCGCACCCTTTTGCAACACTATATATAATGTACGAATTTCCCTTAACCACTATGTTAATTCAAATATTGTAAGATCCCTTACACATGTATTGTGATTACCGTACATATATTTATTGTGACACTTTATATGCCTTTCCAGTTACACTGAAGAAGGCTATTCAGCCGAAAATGTTTTTTGACTGGAACCGCACAAAATAAAAGCTTTATTATGAAACTCAAAGTGGAGTACAGGAGTCCTTCTATATTGTACTGCAACACTGCCATGACCACCCTACAGCAGGCCACAGGGGCCGGCGAAACACTCAGGAGTATGTCCTACGCCACTTCTGGTTGCCTTCCCTGGCAGCGGCTGTACGCTCCTTCATAGAAACCTGTCCAATTTATGCAATCCACAAGCGTTCTACTACCCGACCTGTCGGCCTATTACAACCCTTGCCAATACCATCGGCACCTTGGAGGAATATTGCAAAGGACTTTATTGTGGAGTTACCCTCTTCGTAATCTTGTACCACCATCATGGTGGTAGACAAGTGTACAAAGATGGCCCACTTGATCCCAACCTCTAACCTCCACACTGCCCAGGAGACTTCTAACCTCTTCCTACAACATGTGTTCTGGCTCCATGGGCTTCTGGATAACATCGTCTCTGATAGGGGTTCCCAATTCATGTCCTGATTCTGGAACCACTTCTGCCTGAGTTTCCACATCACCCGCAGTCTGTCTTCTGCATATGACCCACAAACCAATGGACAAACTGAGAGGACCAATCAAACACTGGAGCAATAACTCAGATGTTACTCCTCATATCTGCAGGATGATTGGATGAGTCATCTCCCCCTGGCTGAATTCACGTACAACAACCAACAACATTCATCAACGGGCCTTTCTCCATTTTTTTCCAACTACGGCTATCATCCTATAACCCTTCTGGATCTCCCTTTTGATGCCCCAGTACCAGAGGTGACCCAGCGGCTCCGGCAACTCTGAGAGCTACGGAGGGCGCTCCTAAGGCAGCTCCATGTTACCCAACGGCACAAAAAGATACAAGCTGACCACCGGAGGGTAGGATCCCTGAGGTACAAGAAGGGGGACAAAGTGTTGATGTCCACCCACCACCTCCGGCTCTCCTGCTCTTCCAAGAAGTTGAGTAACTATTACCTTGGTCCTTTTCCCATCATGGACATGGTAAATGAGGTTACTGCTAAGCTCCAGCTACACGCATCCCTGGGCATCCACCCTGTGTTCCATGTATCCTTATTGAAGCCACACCGTGCCAATCCGTTCCCAAACGGAATACCCGCTCCTCCTCCTCCCATACAGGTAAATAACGATAATGAATACGAAGTCCAGGAGATTGTGGACTCCCGCCGAAGGCGGGGGGTCCTTGAGTATCTCATCCACTGGAAGGGGTACGGTTCCGAGAAGCGTTCCTGGGAGCCCTTGGAAGGGGTTCATGCGGATGCCAAGGTGCGGGCATTCCATCAGGCCCATCCCGAGAGACCTTCCCAAGGTCGCGTCCGGAGGCCACTCCTTGATGGGGGGCACTGTCAGGATGACGGGAACGTCATTTTAACCCGGGGTCAGAAGGTATGGCATAGAGTACGAACCTCCTATCAGCCTGGCAGATCCATAGGCGTCCCAGCCGCTAATTTATTCCTCAGCTGTGGACCTTGCTGGATGAGGTTTCCCAGCCCACACACGCATGCCTTAACCTGCTATTGGCCCGCAGAAGAGGAAGCTTCCTGGTCACCTTGGAGACCAGGGGCGGACACACACACCTACTGGCTATAAAGCTATGTCTATAAATGTCTCTCATACTAAGCTCCTTGGTTGCCTTCCTTGTTGTTTCCTTCTGGCTTCCTGCCTCGACCTGGGATTTACCTGACTATTTTTGTTGAAGTGTTCTTGGTGCCTTGTTTATTGGCTGCTACCCGCCAGTGGGTTCCCTCCTTGCCGTTCTCTTTTAAGGCTCATGTGTCAGAGCTTAACAATTAGGCGGTCACAGGATAAATATGTAACTGTCAGCCAGTACAGGCCCCAAAAATTTGACAATAGGCATTCACCTGACAGCACAGAACTTTGGATTCTGTGGTTGGAGGTGCATTAGGCGGTCACAGAATAAATATGTAACTGTCTAGTTCCCAAAAATTAGACAGACATTCACCTGACTTAAGAGGCCTTTTATGCCTCTGTATATACATGAGGCAAGGACCATTCTTTACTCTGGGTGGTGGCCCATATGTGTGGGCTGGCATGAGGAAATTCCACGTGGTCATAACAGGTGTTGAATTCCTTATTGGTCACGATCCCCTTTCTGACAGGACATTTTAAGAGGGGCAATCAAAGAGTTCCATGGCAAATTGTGCCAGCTCTGGCCACAGGTCAAGCCTGCATACGCAGTAGTCCAGGGGTTTTTCGCTTCTCAGAGCGTCCACATCGGCCGTTAACCCGATTTAGTTAATCAGTGTCAGTCTAGGCATTCCCTGAGGCTGGATCTGGAGGGCGGCTGTCGATGGGTTGGCTGCGAGAATGATTTCATATCTGAATTGACCAACATATCTTTAAACTGCCTTTTTTTGCAGGCGCAGTAGGATTGGTACCCGCACCTGTTTCACTGTGGGTGGAAATTCCTCTGCCAGTGCCCGCAACAGAAGAATGCAGCATCTCTCGCAGCAAGACCTGTAAATGCTGAATTCTGACAGCCCTCTGTGATGCTGGTAACATGTCCTCCATTTTGTGTTCCTACGTTGCCACCCAGTACAGGTCCTTGACCTTTATGCTTTTTATACAGGGTCCCTCTTCAAACAATGGAGCATGAAGGCCCCCATTTGCAATAAATTGGGAGCGGTGGTGTGCCCTGGCTCCTGCTCATCACCCAGGAGAATGTCGTCTTCGGCCTCCTCCCCCAGCCATGGACAAGACCAGGGATCCCAGAAAAGTTTAAAGCCTGCTCTTCTTGCTCCTCCTCCTCCTCCCCCAGCCACTATCCTCCTCTGACTCCTCTTCAGACCCCCTCTCAGAATTAATTCAGCATTGCCACTTCCTCATCTTCCAGCTCCTGCTCCTCGATGGTTTAATCAATGACGCAAAGCAATTCACGCTCCAGAAAGAAGGCATGAGGTACGATGTCACTGATAGCGCCCTGGCTGCAACTCACCAGTTTAGTGATCTTATCAAATGGCCGCAGAAGTCCGCGTGCATCACGAATGAGCAGCCACTGGCGCAGTGGAAAAAAAGCAAGCTCCCCAAAACCTGCCCTGCCGCAGAGTTCGTACAGGTAGTCGTTAACGGTGCGTTTCTGCTGGAGCAGCATATAAAGCATACACAAGGTGGAGATCAAGCGTGTTGGGCAGTCACAAATCAGACGTCTGACGGGCAAGTGGTGTCAACGCTGGATGCCAGCAAGGCGAGCCATGGCCATGTAAGATCTTCTAAAATGGCCAGAGATTTTCCTGGCCTGCCACAAGACATCCAGGACCTCCGGGAATTTTTCAACAAATAGCTGCACAACTAAGTTCAGGACGTGTGCCATGCATGACACATGTGTCAATTTGCCCTGTTTCAGCATGCTCAGCAGATTGGCACAGTTGTCGCACACCACTTTACCAACTGTCAAATTGAGCACGGTTAGCCACTGATTGGCCTGTGACCACAGAGCTGAAAGCAGTGTAGGACCGGTGTGGCTCTTGGCTTCCAGGCACAACAGCCACAGCACAGCATGGCAATGTCTCACCTGGCACGTTGAATAAGTTCTGGGGAGCATAGGGGGTGCAGTGGAAGAATCGGTAGCAGTGGAAAAGGAGGAGTTAGTCGAGGAGGAGACAGAGGATGGAGTAGGAGGAGAAAAAGAGGCAAGCCTGCACCAAATCCACACGGTTGCCACGGGTTACATGCTTGACGGCCGTCAGAAGGTTCACCCAGTGTGCAGTAAAAGTTATGTACCTTTCCCTGTCCGTGTTTGCTAGACCGCGTGTCTGTGATCAGATATATCTTGGCACCAACACTGTGTGCCAGAGATATATTAACTTGCCACTGAACATGGCCATAATTTTCGAAAGGCCTCCGAGTCCACCAATTTATATGGCAGTAGTTCGCGGGCTAGCAGTTCCAACAAGCCAGCTGTCCAGCATTATTCTTTTTTTACGCTCGAACATTTGGGCCATGGAAGCCTGCCTTGTGCCAAATTAACATGACAACGGCATGGTGGAAGGTGGAGTGGAGGACAAATGGGAGGAGCGAGAAGGAGAAGAGGCAGGAAGGGTGCAGAAGCGAACGGCTGAGTGAGACACTCAACCAACTCTGGTGTGCTATTTGAAGTTACCGCACACGCCTACTCCAAATTCCCACTTGGGCTCCGGCCCAGTGCACCTGCCCGACCTGTACCACTTCTGCAGAATGGTCTGCATTTTCCTCTGCTTGTCATTTTAAATGACCCTCTGCCTAAGTCCGTAGAGAAGAGCAGTATTTGTGGAAGAAGGTATATCGCAGACCTCAATCAGTATTTGGTGGAAAAAGGTATATAGCAATGGCACCCCTCAATCAGTATTTTGTTTGAACAGGTATATAGCACCTTTCAATCAGTATTTCGCGGAAACAGGTATATGGCGCCCCTCAATCAGTAATTTGAGGAAGCAGGTGTATCGCAGCCTTTAATCAGCATTTGGCAGAAACAGGTATATGGCACCCCTCAATCAGTATTTTGTGGAAGCAGCTGTATCGAAGTCCTCAATCAGTATTTGGTGGAAGAAGGTATATAGCAATAGCACCCCTCAATGAGTATTTAGTGGAAGAAGGTATAAGGCAGCCCTCAAACAGTATTTAGCAGAAACAGGTAGGTAGCACCCCTCTTGGCAGTTACAGGTATATGGCACCCCTCAATCAGTATTTTGTGGAAGCAGGTGAATCGCAGCCATCAATCAATATTTGGTGGAAGAAGGTATGTAGCAATAGCACCCCTTTAATCAGTATTTAGTGGAAGAAGGTACAGTATAAGGCACCCCTCAAGCACAATTTGGTGGAAACAGGTATATAGAGTAGCACCCCATAATGAGTTTTTGGCAGAAACAGGTATATGGCACACCACAAGATGTAAACCATTGGTGAGCCTCAAAAACAGGAAGGCCAGATTAGAGTTTGCCAAACAGCATCTAAAAAAGCCCTCAAACTTCTGGAACAACATCCTGTGGACAGATGAGACCAAGATCAACTTATACCAGAGTGATGGGAAGAGTAGAGTATGGAGAAGGAAAGGAACTGCTCATGATCCTAAGAATAGCACCTCATCAGTAGAGATGTCGCAAACATAAAATTTTCTGTGCGCGAACGGCGAACGTGAATTTTCGCAGATGTTCGCGAACCGGGCGAACCGCCATAGACTTCAATAGTCAGGCGAATTTTAAAACCCACAGGTACTCTTTCTGGCCACAATAGTGATGGAAAAGTTGTTTCAAGGGGACTAACACCTGGACTGTGGCATGCCGGAGGGGGATCCATGGCAAAACTCCCATGGAAAATTATGTAGTTGACGCAGAGTCGGGTTTTAATCCATAAAGGGCATAAATCACCTAACATTCCTAAATTGTTTGGAATAAGATGCTTTAAAACATCCAGTGTGTGTATACGATCAGGTATGATGTTGTATCGATCAGGTAGTGCAAGGGTTACGCCCGCTTCACAGTGACAGACCAAACTCCCCGTTTAACGCACCGCAAACAGTCCATTTGCACTACCACAAACTCCCCATTTGCACAAGGTTGGATACCAAGCTAGCCATGTCCCGTTCCTTGTCCTCACTGACGTCATTGAAGGTCTCTTCCTCCACCCAGCCACGTACAACACCAAGGGTCCCTGAAAGGTGACAACAAGCCCCCTGGGACGCCTGCTGTGGTTGGTCTTCCACCTCCACCAAGCCACCTTCCTCCTCTGACTACTCTTCTTCAGACTCCTGTCTCTGCATTCTAGCAATCAACGACAAGGCTGCTTCTAGTGGTGATGGTGACCACAACTCTTTCTCTTTATGCTCATCTACGGCCTGATCCAGCACTCATCACAGGGCACGCTCCAGAAAAAACGCATATGGGATGAGGTCGATGATGTTGCCTTGGGTTTGACTGACCAGGTTTGTCACCTCCGCAAAAGGACGCATGAGCCTACAGCCATTGTGCATTAGCGTTCAGTCAATAGTTGACACACTCATGACATCAATTTTATTCCTCTATGCGTCAATCATGGTGTAGTGATGACTGTGCTTGTGCGCACGTTTGGGAGATTGCAGGCGATGGGGTTTTTTCAAAGCCTATGGCCGTGCTGAGGTAGTTTAGTGACAGTTAAGTGACCCAGAAAACAATGATTCTGCAGTGTGGGCCCATTGTTGGCCTAGTAGGCTTTAATGATCACAAAGAAAATCAATGTTTTTTCTATGCAAAATTATCCAGCCGATCGCTTTTGGTCTGTTCACAATGAAGCAATGACCTTATCATCTGGAGTGTGCCACCATTGCCATTGCCAACACACTCATAGAGGTGGTCGCTTCCTTGTGATACACAAGCCCCTTCACCACAACAAGGTAACGATCACGAAGGGGAATTGACACATGTATGTGCCTTTTTTTTGCTTTGTTTTTGCAGCCACAGTGCAGCACCAGAGGTCAGAAAAATTTGTGTTTTCCAGGCAGAAAGTGCACTAAAACATTGCGGCTTGAACCCTAGTTGGTGGCAGATAAGTCACGCAAGGCATTCGGCAAGCAGAGATAAAATACAGCAGCGTGTGGACCATTTTTAGCCCAGGGCGGCTCATCTCATCAGGCCTTTTTTAGTCAACTGTATCGCCCACTGTCAGTCCCTTCGGAATCCATGCCTCATTCATCTTAATAAATGTAAGGTAATCTAGACTTTTTTGACCTAGGCGACTTCTCTTCTCAGTGACAATACTTCCTGCTGCACTGAAGGTCCTTTCTGACAGGACACTTGAAGTGGGGCAGGCCAGAAGTTCTATCGCAAATTGGGATAGCTCAGGCCACAGGTCAAGCCTGCACACCCAGTAGTCAAGGGGTTCATCGCTCCTCAGAGTGTTGATATCTGCAGTTAAAGCGAGGTAGTCTGCTACCTGTCGGTCGAGTCGTTCTCTAAGGGTGGACCCCGAAGGGCTGTGGCGATGCGTAGGACTTAAAAAGCTCTGCATGTCCTCCATCAACAACATGTCTGTAAAGTGTCCTGTCTTTGCCAGCGTGGTGGTGGTAGGAGGAGAATTACTTTCACCTCTTCCCCTGTTAGATTCCCGTTGGGCTGTGACATCACCTTTACACTGTGTAAAGCATACTTTTTAATTTATTTTGGAACTGCTGCATCCTTTCCGACTTCCGGTAATTCAGTAACATTTCAGGCACTTTCTGCTTTTACCGGGGGTCTAGTAGCGTGGACACCCAGTACAGGTCGTTCTCATTCAGACTTTTTATACGAGGGTCCCTCAACAGGCACGACAGTATGAAAGACCCCATTTTCACAAGGTTGGATGCCGAGCTACTCATGTCTCGTTCCTCGTCCTCACTGATTTCACTGAAGGTCTGTTCTTCCCCCCAGCCACGTACAACACCACGGGTACCAGATAGGTGACAATGAGCACCCTGGGATTCCTGCTGTGGTTGGTCTTACTCCTCCTCAAAGCCACATTCCTCCTCTGACTCCTCTTCCTCAGACTCCTCTTCCAGAGTTGCCGCAGGTCTAGCAAGCGATGCTGATAAGGCTGTTTCTGGTGGTGATGGTGACCACAACTCTTCCTCTTGGCTCATCTATGGCCTGATCCAGCACTCTTCGCAGGGCACGCTCCAGGAAGAAAACAAATGGGATGATGTCGCTGATGGTGCCTTCAGTGTGACTGACTAGGTTTGTCACCTCCTCAAAAGGATGCATGAGCCTACAGGCATTGCGCATTAGCGTCCAGTAACGCGGCAAAAAAATTCCCAGCTCCGCAGAGGCTGTCCTAGCACCCCGGTCATACAAATACTCGTTGACTGCTTTTTCTTGTTGGAGCAGGTGGTTGAACATTAGGAGTGTTGAATTCCAATGTTTCGGGCTGTTGCAAATCAAGCGCCTCACTGGCATGTTGTGCGCCATTGCCGTGTAGGAACGCCTGAAATGGCCACACACCTTCCTGGCCTGCTTGAGGACATCCTGTAAGCCTGGGTACTTATGCACAAAGCGTTTTACGATCAGATTCAACACATGTGCCATGCACGGCACATGTGTCAACTTGCCCAAATTCAATGCCGCCAACAAATTGCTTCCGTTGTCACACACCACTTTGCCGATCTCCAGTTGATGCGGAGTCAGCCACTGATCAACCTTTGCGTTCAGGGCGGACAGGAGTGCTGGTCCGGTGTGACTCTCTGCTTTCAGGCAAGTCAACCCCAAGACGGCGGGACACTGTCGTATCCGGGATGTGGAATAGACTGTGGGGAGCTGGGGGGGTGCAGTTGATGTGGAGCAAGACGCAGAAGCAGAAGAGGACTCAACCGAGGAGGTTAGCGAAGAGGGTGGAGTAGGAGGAGTAGAGGAGGTGGCAGCAGGCCTGCCTGCAAGTCGTGGGGGTGTCACCAACTCCTCTGCAGAGCCACGCAGTCCATGCTTGGCAGCCGTCAGCAGGTTTACCCAATGCGCAGTGTACGTGATATACTGTACCTGCCCTGACCATGCTTTGCAGACCAGATATCAGTGGTCAGATGGACCCTTGCCCCAACACTGTGTGCCAGACATGCCATGACTTCCTTTTCCACAATAGAGTACAGGTTGGGGATTGCTTTTTGTGAAAAGAAATTTTGTCCGGGTACCTTCCACTGCGGTGTCCCAATAGCTACAAATTTTTTGAAGGCCTCAGACTCCACCAGCTTGTATGGTAAAAGCTGGTGGACTAAGAGTTCCAACAAGCCAGCTGTCAGACGCCGGGCACGGGGGTGACTTTGTGACATTGGCTTCTTACACTCAAACATGTCCTTGACAGACACTTGACCATGGGCAGATGAGCAGGAACTGCTCAAGGCTCAAGGCGGAGTGGCGGGTGGTTGAGAGGGGGCAAGGAGGACAGCAGTGGTTGATGTGGCTGAAGATGCTGGACCAGGAGGAGGATGGTGGCTTTGAGTTTGTGTGCTGCTTGTACTCATCATCATGTGTTGATCCCATAGGCGTTTGTAATGTGAGATCATGTGTCTTCGCAGCTGTCACACCAAGTGCATTTAACCAGCAATAGTCTGTTTATTTTTTGGCCATATACTACATCAGGGGCAAGCTGGGCCTGTCACCAAGTGCATTTAACCCTCAATGGTGTGGTTGTTTTTTGGCTAAAGCCTACATCAGGGTGAAGCTGTCACACCAAGTGCATTTCACCAGCAATAGTCTGTTTATTTTTTGGCCATATACTACATCAGGGGCAAGCTGCGCCTGTCACCAAGTGCATTTAACCCTCAATGGTGTGGTTGTTTTTTGGCTAAAGCCTACATCAGGGTGAAGCTGTCACACCAAGTGCATTTAACCAGCAATAGTCTGTTTATTTTTTGGCCATATACTACATCAGGGGCAAGCTGCGCCTGTCACCAAGTGCATTTAACCCTCAATGGTGTGGTTGTTTTTTGGCTAAATCCAACATCAGGGTGAAGCTGTCACACCAAGTCCATTTAACCAGCAATAGTCTGTTCATTTTTTGGCCATATACTACATCAGGGGCAAGCTGCGCCTGTCACCAAGTGCATTTAACCCTCAGTAGTGTGGTTGGTCAAGCTGTCACACCAAGTGCATTTAACCAGCAATAGTCTGTTTATTTTTTGGCCATATACTACATCAGGGGCAAGCTGCGCCTGTCAACAAGTGCATTTAACCCTCAGTAGTGTGGTTGGTCAAGCTGTCACACCAAATGCATTTAACCATCAATAGTGTGGTTATTTTTTGGCCATATCCCAGTGTAATTCTGTCAGTAAACGTATACCTGTCACCCAGCGCCTAAATACTAGGCCTCAAGTTTATATCCAGCTAAATCTGTCGTTACTGCTGTACTGTTGTGGCTGGGCAAGTTATTTAGTGTCCGTCAAAGCACATTTTTTGTTCTGGGTTGAAATACAATTCCCAATTTAGCAATTTCCTAATTTAGTGGTTTCTGCTGTATCAGGCCTACTTTAAATACATCCCTAAAAGGGTATATCAGAATCAAGGTGCTGATAGGGTCATTCTCAATAACTTCACACACACGCTACTGTGCATATCCCAGTCTAATTCTGTCCGTAAAACGTATACCTGTCACCCAGCGCCTAAATACTAGGCCTCAAATTTATATCCTGCTGAATCTGTCGTTACTGCTGTACTGTTGTGGCTGGGCAAGTTATTTAGTGTCCGTCAAAGCACATTTTTTGTTCTGGGTTGAAATACAATTCCCAATTTAGCAATTTCCTAATTTAGTGGTTTCTGCTGTATCAGAGCTATTTGAAATCTATCCCTAAAAGGGTATATAATATTCAAGGTGCACATAGGGTCATTCTGAATAACTTCACACACACGCTACTGTGCATTTCCAAGTCTAATTCTGTCAGTAAACCTATACCTGTCACCCAGCGCCTAAATACTAGGCCTCAAATTTATATCCTGCTAAATCTGTCGTTACTGCTGTACTGCTGTGGCTGGGCAAGTTATTTAGTGTCCGTCAAAGCACATTTTTTGTTCTGGGTTGAAATACAATTCCCAATTTAGCAATTTCCTAATTTAGTGGTTTCTGCTGTATCAGGCCTACTTTAAATTTATCCCTAAAAGGGTATATAATATTCAAGGTGCACATAGGGTCATTCTGAATAACTTCACACACGCTACTGTGCATTTCCAAGTCTAATTCTGTCAGTAAACCTATACCTGTCACCCAGCGCCTAAATACTAGGCCTCAAATTTATATCCTGCTAAATCTGTTGTTACTGCTGTACTGTTGTGGCTGGGCAAGTTAATTAGTGTCCGTCAAAGCACATTTTTTGTTCTGGGTTGAAATACAATTCCCAATTTAGCAATTTCCTAATTTAGTGGTTTCTGCTGTATCGGCCTACTTTAAATACATCCCTAAAAGGGTATATCAGAATCAAGGTGCTGATAGGGTCATTCTGAATAACTTCACACACACGCTACTGTGCATATCCCAGTCTAATTCTGTCCGTAAACGTATACCTGTCACCCAGCGCCTAAATACTAGGCCTCAAATTCATAGTCAGCTAAATCGGTGGTTACTGCTGTGCCTGTATTAGTGTAATACGGTACCTAAATAGATAGCCAGATAGTGTTAGGTGTCTGTAAAAAAAGGCCTGAATTTGAATTCAATACATTGGGCCAAATAATATTTTTGTTGTTGTGGTGAACGATAACAATGAGGAAAACATCTAGTAAGGGACGCGGACGTGGACATGGTCGTGGTGGTGTTAGTGGAACCTCTGGTGCTGGGAGAGGACGTGGCCGTTCTGCCACATCCACACGTCCTAGTGTACCAACTACCTCAGGTCCCAGTAGCCGCCAGAATTTACAGCGATATATGGTGGGGCCCAATGCCGTTCTAAGGATGGTAAGGCCTGAGCAGGTACAGGCATTAGTCAATTGGGTGGCCGACAGTGGATCCAGCACGTTCACATTGTCTCCCACCCAGTCTTCTGCAGAAAGCGCACAGATGGCGCCTGAAAACCAACCCCATCAGTCTGTCACATCACCCCCATGCATATCAGGGAAACTGTCTGAGCCTCAAGTTATGCAGCAGTCTCTTATGCTGTTTGAAGACTCTGCTGGCAGGGTTTCCCAAGGGCATCCACCTAGCCCTTCCCCAGCGGTGGAAGACATAGAATACACTGACGCACAACCACTTATGTTTCCTGATGATGAGGACATGGGAATACCACCTCAGCAAGTCTCTGATGATGACGAAACACAGGTGCCAAATGCTGCGTCTTTCTGCAGTGTGCAGACTGAACAGGAGGTCAGGGATCAAGACCGGGTGGAAGACGATGCAGGGGACGATGAGGTCCTAGACCCCACATGGAATGAAGGTCGTGCCACTGACTTTCACAGTTCGGAGGAAGAGGCAGTGGTGAGACCGAGCCAACAGCGTAGCAAAAGAGGGAGCAGTGGGCAAAAGCAGAACACCTGCCGCCAAGAGACTCTGCCTGCTACTGACCGCCGCCATCTGGGACCGAGCACCCCAAAGGCAGCTTCAAGGAGTTCCCTGGCATGGCACTTCTTCAAACAATGTGCTGACGACAAGACCCGAGTGGTTTACACGCTGTGCCATCAGAGCCTGAAGCGAGGCATTAACGTTCTGAACCTTAGCACAACCTGCATGACCAGGCACCTGCATGCAAAGCATGAACTGCAGTGGAGTAAACACCTTAAAAACAAGGAAGTCACTCAGGCTCCCCCTGCTACCTCTTCTGCTGCTGCCGCCTCGGCCTCTTCTGCTGCTGCCGCCTCGGCCTCTTCTGCTGCTGCCGCCTCGGCCTCTTCCTCCGCCTCTGGAGGAACGTTGGCACCTGCCGCCCAGAAAACAGGGGATGTACCACCAACACCACCACCACCTCCGTCACCAAGCATCTCAACCATGTCACACGGCAGCGTTCAACTCTCCATCTCACAAACATTTGAGAGAAAGCGTAAATTCCCACCTAGCCACCCTCGATCCCTGGCCCTGAATGCCAGCATTTCTAAACTACTGGCCTATAAAATGAGGTCATTTAGGCTGGTGGACACAGACAGCTTCAAACAGCTCATGTCGCTTGCTGTCCCACAGTATGTTGTTCCCAGCCGCCACTACTTCTCCAAGAGAGCCGTGCGTTCCCTGCACAACCAAGTATCCGATAAAATCAAGTGTGCACTGCGCAACGCCATCTGTAGCAAGGTCCACCTAACCACAGATACGTGGACCAGTAAGCACGGTCAGGGACGCTATATCTCCCTAACTGCACACTGGGTAAATGTAGTGGCAGCTGGGCCCCAGGCGGAGAGCTGTTTGGCGCACGTCCTTCCGCCGCCAAGGATCGCAGGGCAAAATTCTTTGCCTCCTGTTGCCACCTCCTCCTTCTCGGCTTCCTCCTCCTCTTCTTCCACCTGCTCATCCAGTCAGCCACACACCTTTACCACCAACTTCAGCACAGCCCGGGGTAAACGTCAGCAGGCCATTCTGAAACTCATATGTTTGGGGGACAGGCCCCACACCGCACAGGAGTTGTGGCGTGGTATAGAACAACAGACCGACGAGTGGTTGCTGCCGGTGAGCCTCAAGCCCGGCCTGGTGGTGTGCGATAATGGGCGAAATCTCGTTGCAGCTCTGGGACTAGCCGGTTTGACGCACATCCCTTGCCTGGCGCATGTGCTGAATTTGGTGGTGCAGAAGTTCATTCACAACTACCCCGACATGTCAGATCTGCTGCATAAAGTGCGGGCCATCTGTTCGCGCTTCCGGCGTTTACATTCTGCCGCTGCTCGCCTGTCTGCGCTACAGCGTAACTTCGGCCTTCCCGCTCACCGCCTCATATGCGACGTGCCCACCAGGTGGAACTCCACCTTGCACATGCTGGACAGACTGTGCGAGCAGCAGCAGGCCATAGTGGAGTTTCAGCTGCAGCACGCACGGGTCAGTCGCACTGCGGAACAGCACCACTTCACCACCAATGACTGGGCCTCCATGCGAGACCTGTGTGCCCTGTTGCGCTGTTTCGAGTACTCCACCAACATGGCCAGTGGCGATGACGCCGTTCTCAGCGTTACAATACCACTTCTATGTCTCCTTGAGAAAACACTTAGGGCGATGATGGAAGAGGAGGTGGCCCAGGAGGAGGAGGAAGAGGGGTCATTTTTAGCACTTTCAGGCCAGTCTCTTCGAAGTGACTCAGAGGGAGGTTTCTTGCAACAGCAGAGGCCAGGTACAAATGTGGCCAGCCAGGGCCCACTACTGGAGGACGAGGAGGACGAGGATGAGGTGGAGGAGGATGAGGATGAAGCATGGTCACAGCGGGGTGGCACCCAACGCAGCTCAGGCCCATCACTGGTGCGTGGCTGGGGTGAAAGGCAGGACGATGACGATACGCCTCCCACAGAGGACAGCTTGTCCTTACCCCTGGGCAGCCTGGCACACATGAGCGACTACATGCTGCAGTGCCTGCGCAACGACAGCAGAGTTGCCCACATTTTAACGTGCGCGGACTACTGGGTTGCCACCCTGCTGGATCCACGGTACAAAGACAATGTGCCCACCTTACTTCCTGCACTGGAGCGTGATAGGAAGATGCGCGAGTACAAGCGCACGTTGGTAGACGCGCTACTGAGAGAATTCCCAAATGTCACAGGGGAACAAGTGGAAGCCCAAGGCCAAGGCAGAGGAGCAAGAGGTCGCCAAGGCAGCTGTGCCACGGCCAGCTCCTCTGAGGGCAGGGTTAGCATGGCAGAGATGTGGAAAAGTTTTGTCAACACGCCACAGCTAACTGCACCACCACCTGATACGCAACGTGTTATCAGGAGGCAACATTTCACTAACATGGTGGAACAGTACGTGTGCACACCCCTACACGTACTGACTGATGGTTCGGCCCCATTCAACTTCTGGGTCTCCAAATTGTCCACGTGGCCAGAGCTAGCCTTTTATGCCTTGGAGGTGCTGGCCTGCCCGGCGGCCAGCGTTTTGTCTGAACGTGTATTCAGCACGGCAGGGGGCGTCATTACAGACAAACGCAGCCGCCTGTCTACAGCCAATGTGGACAAGCTGACGTTCATAAAAATGAACCAAGCATGGATCCCACAGGCCCTGTCCATCCCTTGTGCAGATTAGACATTAACTACCTCCCCTTAACCATATAGTGGTGAGCTGGCAAAACCGTTAACAGATTTATTTAACCAATCATTAGTAACAGGAGTCGTCCCGGAAGATTGGAAATTGGCAAATGTCGTGCCCATTCACAAGAAAGGTAGTAGGGAGGAATCGAGCAACTATAGACCAGTGAGTCTGACATCAATAGTAGGCAAATTAATGGAAACCCTACTAAAGGATAGGATTGTGGAACATCTAAAATCCCATGGATTGCAAGATGAAAAACAACATGGGTTTACTTCAGGGAGATCATGTCAAATAAATCTTATAGATTTTTTTGACTGGGTGACTAAAATAATAGACGGTAGAGGTGCAGTAGACATCGCATATCTAGATTTTAGTAAGGCTTTTGACACTGTCCCACATAGAAGACTTATCAATAAACTGCAGTCATTGAGCATGGACTCCCATATTGTTGAGTGGATTAGGCAGTGGCTGAGTGACAGACAACAGAGGGTTGTAGTCAATGGAGAACATTCAAAACAAGGTCATGTTACCAGTGGGATTCCACAGGGATCTGTACTGGGACCAATTTTGTTTAATATCTTCATAAGTGATATTGCAAAAGGCCTCGATGATAAGGTTTGTCTTTTTGCTGATGACACAAAGATATGCAACAGGGTTGATGTTCCTGGAGGGAAACGCCAAATGGAAAAGGATTTAGGAAAACTAGAAGAATGGTCAGAACTCTGGCAACTGAAATTTAATGAGGATAAGTGCAAGATAATGCACCTGGGGCGTAAAAACCCAAGGGCAGAATATAGAATATTTGACACAGTCCTGACCTCAGTATCTGAGGAAAGGGATTTAGGAGTAATTATTTCAGAAGACTTAAAGGTGGGAAGACAATGTAATAAAGCAGCACGAAATGCCAGCAGAATGCTTGGATGTATAGGGAGAGGTATAAGCAGTAGAAAGAGTGAAGTGCTTATGCCGCTGTACAGAACACTGGTGAGACCTCACCTGGAGTATTGTGCGCAGTACTGGAGGCCATATCTCCAGAAGGATATAGATAATCTAGAGAGAGTTCAGAGAAGAGCTACTAAACTAGTACATGGATTGCAGGATAAAAGTTACCAGGAAAGGTTAAAAGACCTTAATATGTATAGCTTGGAAGAAAGAAGAGACAGAGGGGATATGATAGAAACTTTTAAATACATAAAGGGAATCAACTCGGTAAAGGAGGAGAGCATATTTAAAAGAAGAAAAACTACCACAAGAGGACACAGTTTTAAATTAGAGGGGCAAAGGTTTAAAAGTAATATAAGGAAGTATTACTTTACTGAGAGAGTAGTGGATGCATGGAATAGCCTTCCTGCAGAAGTGGTAGCTGCAAATACAGTGAAGGAGTTTGAGCATGCATGGGATAGGCATAAGGCTATCCTTTATATAAGATAGAGCCAGGGACTATTCATAGGATTCAGATATATTGGGCAGACTAGATGGGCCAAATGGTTCTTATCTGCCGACACACTCTATGTTTCTATGTTTCTATATTATTGTACTCCAGGGCACTTCCTCATTCAATCCTATTTTTATTTTCATTTTACCATTATATTGCGAGGCTACCCAAAGTTGAATGAACCTCTCCTCTGTCTGGGTGCCGGGGCCTAAATATATGCCAATGGACTGTTCCAATGTTGGGTGACGTGAAGCCTGATTCTCTGCTATGACATGCAGACTGATTCTCTGCTGACATGAAGACAGATTCTCTCTTACGGGACCTCTCTCCTCTGCCTGGGTGCTGGGCCTAAATATCTGACAATGGACTGTTGCAGTGGTGGCTGACGTGAAGCCTGATTCTCTGCTATGACATGCAGACTAATTCTCTGCTGACATGAAGCCAGAGTCTCTGTTACGAGACCTCTCTCCTCTGCCTGGGTGCTGGGCCTAAATATATGCCAATGGACTGTTGCAGTGGTGGCTGACGTGAAGCCTGATTCTCTGCTATGACATGCAGACTGATTCTCTGCTGACATGAAGCCAGATCCTCTGTTACGGGACCTCTCTCCTCTGCCTGGGTGCTGGGCCTAAATATATGCCAATGGACTGTTCCAATGTTGGGTGACGTGAAGCCTGATTCTCTGCTATGACATGCAGACTGATTCTCTGCTGACATGAAGACAGATTCTCTGTTACGGGACCTCTCTCCTCTGCCTGGGTGCTGGGCCTAAATATCTGACAATGGACTGTTGCAGTGGTGGCTGACGTGAAGCCTGATTCTCTGCTATGACATGCAGACTAATTCTCTGCTGACATGAAGCCAGAGTCTCTGTTACGGGACCTCTCTCCTCTGCCTGGGTGCTGGGCCTAAATATATGACAATGGACTGTTGCAGTGGTGGCTGACGTGAAGCCTGATTCTCTGCTATGACATGCAGACTAAGTCTCTGCTGACATGAAGACAGATTCTCTGTTACGGGACCTCTCTCCTCTGCAGGTGTGCTGGGCCTAAATCTATGCCAATGGACTTTTGCAGTGGTGGCTGACGTGAAGCCTGATTCTCTGCTATGACATGCAGACTGATTCTCTGCTGACATGAAGCCAGATCCTCTGTTACGGGACCTCTCTCCTCTGCCTGGGTGCTGGGCCTAAAAATATGCCAATGGACTGTTCCAATGTTGGGTGACGTGAAGCCTGATTCTCTGCTATGACATGCAGACTGATTCTCTGCTGACATGAAGCCAGATTCTCTGTTACGTGACCTCTCTCCTCTGCCTGGGTGCCGGGGCCTAAATATCTGAGAATGGACTGTTCCAGTGGTGGGTGACGTGAAGCCAGATTCTCTGCTATGGGACCTCTCTCCAATTGATATTGGTTAATTTTTATTTATTTTATTTTTATTTTTATTCATTTCCCTATCCACATTTGTTTGCATGGGATTTACCTACATGTTGCTGCCTTTTGCAGCCCTCTAGCCCTTTCCTGGGCTGTTTTACAGCCTTTTTAGTGCCGAAAAGTTTGGGTCCCCATTGACTTCAATGGGGTTCGGGTTCGGGACGAAGTTCGGATCGGGTTCGGATCCCGAACCCGAACATTTCCGGGAAGTTCGGCCGAACTTCTCGAACCCGAACATCCAGGTGTTCGCTCAACTCTAGTGGTGGTGTATAGAGCCAAAAATTTTAGAATTGTGTGGATGTCCCAATATTTATGACCTGACTGTATTATAACATTGTACACGGAAGGCAATCCATTAGAATATACATAAAGATAAAACGTAACCTTTAATAATGTTACTATGAGTGTCCATTCACACGTCCATATATGTTTTGCGGATCCGCAAAACACGGACACCGGCAATGTGTATTTCGCAATTTGCGGACCGCACATCGCAGGCACTATAATAGAAAATGCCTAATCTTGTCTGCAATTGCGGACAAGAATAGGACATGTTCTATTTTTTTGTGGAAACGGAAGCACGGATGCGGAAGTGCGGATCCGCAAATGCGGTTGCAGACAGCACATTCCAGCCCCATTGAAAATAGATATCCCTCAAAATGAAAATAAATTCAATTATTAAAGTTAAGCAAAAAGCATAGATGTGATAGGCAATAACAAGTGCTCGGCGGCACTAAATCAGGTGCTCGGTGGCACCAAATCAGAAACCATATGTCCTACCACAATCCTGGGGGTTCCAGTGCACATCCATGAATCCCGGAGGGAAAGCAAAAAACATCTATCCCTGGGCTAGATGGTGATGTGGTATTGAAGGACAGGGTGGGCAAAGAACTGTCCCTGATATTTCCCTACAGGGGGATGCTATTCTGGCCCTGATAGCCTAACCACAGACAACCTGCCCAAATAAGAGCGACCCCGTCCGGAACCTTACCCTATATAAAAATGGCCCTAGTAAGCCCCTATCCCCTAGGCCCCTGACTTGCAGGTGATCACTATATAGATCTATGTGTTTTTGACTCATTATAAAAGTATATTATAAGTATATCGCACCCCTCTGTGTATCACACCGATCGATAGCACACCTATACCAGTCCTTAAAATGAATTTTGTGGCCCTATTAGCTAGCATTTGGTGTCCCTAACAGCCTGTCCCTGCTCCACACAACAACCTCTCCCTACACTGGCAAAACACTGAATGTAAAATTGCAGCCAGATCAGGTCTATTTGTAAGGTAGGGGGTATGTCCATGTGCTGAAACGTCTTAATTGGCTGTCCTGTACCACCTGTTGGATGTGTCATGGGTCAAAGTTCTTCACAATGTAAAAGAATATGGCGGGCGCGAATATCTCCATATGTTCGCATGTTCAGCGAATAGCGAACACACAAAGTTCGCTAGGAAACAACTGCCGAGCGAACCTCAAGGCCACCTCTACCCCTCAATCAGTATTTAGCGGTAACAGGTATATGGCACCCCTCAATCAGTATTTTGTGGAAGCAGCTGTATCGCAGCCCTCAATCAGTATTTGGTGGAAGAAGGTATATAGCAATAGCACCCCTCAATCAGTATTTAGTGGAAGAAGGTATATGGCACTCCTGAATCAGTATTTAGCGGAAACAGGTATGTAGTACCCCTCAATCAGTATTTGGGAGAAACTGGTATTTAGCACCCCTCAATCAGCATTTGACAGAAACAGGTATATAGCACCCCTCAATCAGGATTTTGTGGAAGAAGTATATCACAGCCCTCAAGCTGTTTTTTTGGGGGCAACAGTTATATCACACCCGTTGCAATTAGTTACTCCAATAGCCTTTGTCCCTCTATATAGCTACGGTACTGCAGCAGAACTGCACACAACTGCTGCACAATACAAATGCACTATAATATACTTTCTATGTTAGAAACTAAAGTATATTATAAGTTTATCACATTTCTCTATATCGCACCTCTCAATAGCACACCTATACCACTCCATCAAAGGACTTTTGTGGCCCTATTAGCTAGTGTTTGGTGTCAATAACTGTCCCAGCTCCAAAATGCAACCTCTCCCTACACTGGCAAAACACATAATGTAAAATGGCTGCCAGATCGGGTTCGGTTATGGGGTTTGGGGTGTGTCCATGTGCTGAAACGTCTCAATTGGCTGTCCTGTCCCACCTGATGGATGTGTCATGGGTCAAAGTTCGGCACTATGCAAAAAAAATATGGTGCATGCGAATATCGCCATAGGTTTGCATGTTCGGCGAATCGCGAATGAGCAAAGTTCACCACGAAACCACCAACGGGCGAACCGCAAGGCCATCTCTATCCTCTGCCACAGCTCTGTGGCGGTGTGCTGTTTGTCCCCTAAGCATATCAGCTTCAGCACAGCCTGTTGCCGCTTCCCCACTGCAGTGCTACACTACTTCCAGCTACCGACTGATCGCTGACTGGCGCTGGACGTGGATAATTCAGAGGTGGAAGTGGAGGAGGAGGACAAGTGGGGGTTGGAGCCACTAACGTAGGTGCTGGCTGAAACCCTGATCGACGTAGGGCCCGCAATCCTTGGCATCGGTAGCGCCTGTGCCATGCCAGGGTACGACTCGCTCCCGGCCTCCAGTGTTCACCCAGTGTGCCGTCTGTGAAATGTAGCATCCCTGGCCGAATGCACTTGTCCATGTGTCCGTGGTTAAGTGTACCTTCCTAGTAACTGCGTTGTTCAGGGCACGTGTGATGTTACGGGACACATGTTGTGCACGGCACACCTTGAAAAATAGTGGCGGCCGGGGACTGCGTAACGCGGGGCAGCCGCCGACATCAGGCTGCGGAAGGCCTCAGTGTCCACAAGCCTAAATGGCAACATTTCCAGGGCCATTCATTTAGAAAGCTGCACATTTAGTGCTATGGCCTGTGGGTGGGTGGCTGGGTATTTGCGCTTGCATTCAAAAGGTCTGGGGTAAGTACATTTGGACGCTGCGCTGGGACACGGATATGAAAATAGTCGCTGAGGGGTCCTTGCGAAGGTCCAGGTGCAGGGCGGGAGGCAGCCAGGCCTGCGTCTTTGACAGGGGATTGGCCAGCACGTAACATAGGGGAAGAGGATGCAGTGGTGTGAACTGCATACACAGATTGTGGACCCAGGCCTTCGTCCCAGTTCACAGATTGTGGACCCAGGCGTTCGTCCCACTTATTGTGGTACTTAGATGCCATGTGGCGGATCATGCTGGCGAGGTTGCTAGTGTTCCCTCCCCTGCTCATTTTGGTACACCACACGTTACAAACTAATATTCTTTTGTCGTCCGCACTTTCCTCAAAAAAGTGCCATACTGCAGAACACCTACCCCTTGTCAAGATTTCCTCAAGGGGGTGCTCCCTGGAACAGTAGCCGGCCTGTTTGGTGTGGCCTGCCTTCTCCTTTTTGCCACCCCACTGCCTCTTCCAGCCTGTTGTGGTGCTCTCCCCCTCTGTACTGCTGTCCTCGCTCGGCTTTCCACCTTCCCAGGTTGGGTCAGTGACTTCATCTTCCACCACCTCCTCTTCTACTTCCTCACTTTACTCATCCTTCTGACTTATTGACCTAACCACAACCTCAGTGATTGACAACTGTGTCGCATCCTCTTCAGACAGTAATTGCCGTTAACTTATTGGAAACTGTGTCTCATCATCATCCACCTCATTAAACAGTAATTGCCGTTCCCCACCTTCATCTTCTTGTGACTGTGGATGCTCAAGAGTTTGGGAATCAGGCACGCTTGGCGAGAGGTCCAAATCAAGGAATGGCGCTGAAAAGAGCTTCTCAGAATATTCGAGTGTGGGATCACTTGTTTGACTAGACTGTCCATGATGGGAGGAAGGAGGATCAGGGTGAGGATTGTGTTGAGCAGACTCTTGGCTACTGAGACTGGACTTGGTGGAAGACAGGGTGATGCTTAACCGACTGGAAGCATTATCTGCTGCAATCCAACCGACCACCTGGTCGCACTGGTCTGACTTCAAGAGTGGTGTCCTGCGCCACTCTGCAAACTGGGACATGAAGCTAGGTATTGTGGATGATTGTTTTTCTTGTGCTCTGGCAGCAGGCACAGATTCAACGTGCCCAGAGCCATGGCCTCTGCGTGCACCATCAGCATCACAGCCACTTCCCCATTCCTTACTGTTCGCCTTCTTCATATTAAATGTTATATATGCTTAAAAATATGTCACATGTACAGTAGCACAGGATTTGGAAGTGTATGCGCAAACAAATTTAAAACGGTATTTGGGATGTGGAAACGTCACACACAGGAGATATCCCGCAGATAATGTCAATGCTGTCACCAGCGGCTAATAAAAAATTACAGGAAATGTCATAGGTATTTGGAATGAGGAAACGTTATACAGGAGAGGTACCACTGGTAATGTCACTGTCCCCAGCGTCTACGGAAAAAGTACACTATTTTACAGATACATTTTTATGCGCACACGTTACACTGGAGATGTTTCCCTGGTAATGTCACTGTCAAAAGCGGACACAGTCTATTTAAAAAGTACACTGTATGTCACAGATAAAAATATTTTCAGCGCACACGTTACACTAGAGATGTGTTACTGGTAATGTCAATGTCAGAAGCGGACACCGTCTATGAAAAAAGTACACTGTATGTCACAGATACATTTTTTAAGCGCACACGTTACACTGTAGACGTAGCGCAGCTAATGTCACTGTCCGCAGTGGACACAGTTTACGGAAAAAGTACACTCGATGTCACAGATTTTTGGGTTGCACACACTTTACACAGGAGATGTGGCACAGCTAATGTCGCTGACTCTATGTCTGCAGTGCAGGAGGCGCTAAAAATAGATATTGCTGCCACACATAATAATCCTTAAAAGGACTTTTGGGTCTGTAACGTTTTAGCAATATAGCGCAGTTTGCGCTAAAAATATATATTGCTGCTGTCACACAGAATAGTCCTTAAAAGGACTTTTGGGTCTCAAAAAAAAAAATTCTGTCTGCCCCTTCCTCAGCACAGCTCTCCCTGACTAACACTGAGCCGAACACACGTCATCGGGTGCTATACATCACCCGATGACGCGTTTCGCCCAGCCAATCACTGTAATGCCAGTAACCAACATGGCTACGGCATTACATGGAGGGCAGTACTTACCTGCACGTTTATTGGCTGCGTAGCAGCCAAGAAATGTGCGGGGAGGAGACTCGAGCATTGTGCTCGAGCTCATGCAGTATTCGGCTGAATACCGCCATCTGCCAAGCATAGAGTTGCTCAAGCCGAACTGGTGTTTGGCCGAGCATGCTCGATCAACACTACTTGCTACTGATGCTGCTTTGTTACTTTGGACTTGCATCTGTTGTTACTCTATAACACTTCATTTGCTGCTGATGCTACTCTGTTACACAGGACTTCCTACGGTTGCTATTCTGTTACATTGGACTTAATGCTACAACTCTGCTACTCCAAGAGTGTTTCAGCTCTCTTTCATTGCTGCACAACTGTAGCTTCTCCAGATTAACAACATTCCTTTATCTATGTCAACAGCATCTCCAGATCAGCTACCTCTCTAGATTTTCTACATGTTCATCTCTGCTACATCTGTGCTTCTAACCTATTGCAGCAGCACCAACTGTCTGTGGCCTGCTCATCCATGCCTGCGAGTTAATGGATCTACCTTCCCAGGCTAGACATAGCTGCCATGTTAATTTATTATTACCAGGGTAATTGAATAATGCAATCCTGCCTGTAGTACAACCTGTACCAACAAGTAAAGGACAAAACAAAAGGTTGCTGCCTGGAATGTGGGCCAATGTATCGACCTACACCAATCTTGAATTTCTAGAAATGAAAATAACTTCTGCCTTTTTCTAAATGCTTGGAGTGCTAATTCTGTGAACATAGTATTATATGGTAGCCACTAGGAAACTAGCACACAGAATGTGGTTCAGAGCAGAGATCTGTGTTATGACATCGATATGCCTTTATAGGACAAATGGACGGAAGTCTTCTTCACAAGACTACTCCTTTACCATATGTATAAAAACTTTGCTAAAGTAAATTCTTATGAACAGTCTGAATGCACTCAAACCTCTAAATGAAAATGTTAAACCATCACATATACCACATTTCTCATATGTAATTATGATACATTACAGGCATCAGAACGTTGCAAAATGAGTTAGACTGTAAAACAGCAGTAGACATAATTACATTTTCTTTGAGGGTTCAAATAAATTTAATACATTTTATACAGTCAACAGAAACAGCATACATGAAAGAAACATATTTAATAACACATTAACAGAAGACTCTTGCATTTCTCAAACAGTTGTTAATGTACAATTGGAATGAAAAAAAAAACTAAAGAGCTTTATGAAAGCAAATGTGACAAAAGAAGCACTTGCAACACATGTATACTGAGTTGATATTTACTCTTTACTTTGATCAAGTCTGAGTCATTATCTATCATCATTTGCTAAGTGATCAAAGTGGCTGTATTTGCATGGATCCAATGTTAATTATTATATAATGATGAAGAATTACACTTTGAAAGAAAGAAAAGATGTTTAATTGTACTTAAAGGTGCTCGACAGTATAATGAGTCTTCATATTAGATGTCTCATAGTTATAGAAACCACAGGAAAACTGTTGTCAACTTTCCTGATTAATAAAAAACATATTTCAGTTATTTATTGTTATAGAATGCCTAAATAAACACTTTTCTACTCATTTTATTTGAATGATTTAGCATAAGCGAGTCTACTATAGGCTACACTTCCATATTGATATGTAACAGTAACATATTTGTGCTCGGGCTTTACTTCCTAGCTGTTGTTGATCTGTGGGTTTTTTGTTTTTTACATAAGGCGCAAAGATTGCCAAATTTGAAATCTTTTCACAAACTCCCAAACTTAGCTCAAATTTTAACAATTTAATTTTTCCCTAAACAACCTCTAGTTGCTTTGTATTAAATAAAACATTAGCTTCTATCAATTATCTTGCTTGTTTTCTGGTAGTAGATCTAGAGAGTTATTTTTTTCTTGTTTTTCCCTCTTTCAAATTGTTGTCAGTGTCTCTCACCTTTTAAGCTCTTTAATACAATAACAACAATAGTATTTAAAGGATAACTGTCATATTTTTTATTTTATTTTTTGCTAAAGTGTAGGGCAAGTTATAGGTAACAAGTTTGCAATAGACTTTATTTAGCCAAAACATTTATTTTTGGTAGAAAACTGGGGCTGAAATGGCCCTTAGCAGCACTCTTCAAAAGAGCATTGCTAAGGGCCTTCCGTCTCCTATAAAAAAAGGGGAGACGGGCTGTGCAGACGCTGTGCTTCTACCTCCCGTGCTTCCCTCTGAGACAAAAGGCTGGGCACAGGAGTCTTAGGAGTTAAAATTACATTTATATTCCCCCTTTTTATGCAATCTAATGCTCCGTTACATTCACTGACTTGCGTCCCTGTGATAATAATTCATGAAGCAGCAGCACCGGAGAAAGAAGCACAGCGTCTGCACAGCCCGTCTCCCCTTTTCTAATAGGAGATGGATGGCCCTTATCAACGCTTTTTTGAGGAGTGCTGCTAAGGGCCATTTCAACCCCAGTTTTCTACCAAAAATAAACAGAGCTTAGGGCAAGCAAAGAGTTTGCAAATCTGTGAACCTAGCACAAGGTCAGGGCAGAAAGCAAAGGGTCAAAATCAGTAAACAGGTTGAGGTTGGTGTATAGACTGAAAAATAGAACAGCACAACTTTGCAAGGAACTAGCAAACTGGACAACCTAAAGCTCATGCACCCTCCCTTCCTTTCCCCCTAGGTGGCTTAAAAACACAGAGGTGACCAACCATTGGCTGGAGAATACTAGGGTGCATGCCGCTGTCAATTTAAGAGCTTAAGAAAGAGACTAGGGACAGCACTGTAAGACCTGACTGTCAGGTCCGCTGCTGGTGGGTAGAGGAAGGCAAGTAGATCTGGTCAATAGGCACAGCATGAGAAGAGGCTGAGAAGAGGCTGTTTAAAGTGACAAAGCACCAGTACTTGCTTAGAAGAGCAGGGCAGCAGAGAGCATGGGCTCCCAGTGTAACGCATGCTTATACACACACACACTCTGTAGTCTTGGAAGAAGAAGTGGCTTTTTCTGAACAAGTGGACAAAAATTAGGCCTTAACAGGGACAGATGCCTCTCTATGTTTATACATACAAACGGAAGGAACAATGGCTTGTTCTGCACAAGCTGTCCAAAAAGTATGCCTTAATGTGGGCAGATGCTTGCCTATGTTTATGCACACAAATGGTAGTGTTGGAAGAAATAGTGGCTTGTTCTGAACAAGCAGTCAAAAAATGAAGTCTTAATGGAAGAAGATGTCTGCATATGTTCATATATACACACACATTAGTATTGGAAAAATCAATATGTACAATGCATATCATTGTAATACAACAATTTTGCCTCCCATTTGGTATCAGGAATTTTTTTTTCCATTTTACTTTGATAGGAAGGGTCTAAGAACATGGCTATCCAGTAGTTATCACTTTTGATTGATGTTAACAATATACTTGTCAACACATAAGCAACCAAGCATGCAGCTTGCTATGCTCACCAGCATGTTCAAGTACACAATATATTGGCCATTGACACACCTAGGTTTTTGAGGAGGAAAATAAGAAAAAATATATTTTCAACCAAAAGGTGTGCTCTTGGTGGTCTGTGGATGACACTATTATGGGGGATCTGTGGATGACAATGTTATGGAGGGGATCTGTGGATGGTGCACTGTTATGGGTGATCTGTGGATGGCACTGTTATTGGGGATCTGTGGATGGCACTGTTATTGGGGATCTGTGGATGGCACTGTTATTGGGGATCTGTGGATGGCACTGTTATTGGGGATCTGTGGATGGCACTGTTGGGGGGATCTGTGGATGACACTGTTATAGGGGGGATCTGTGGATGACACTGTTATAGGGGGGATCTGTGGATGACACTGTTATGGGGGGGGGATCTGTGGATGACACTGTTATGGGGGGGGGATCTGTGGATGGCAGATATATAGCATTTTATGCTATATATGGGTCATCCACAGATCCCCCCATAACACTGTCCTTGTGTAAATAGTGACCCCCCAATACAGTGGGTGGAGGCTGGCAACTTGTGTTGGAATCGCGGCGGGGCCCGGTGCAATCACTGTTCTCTATTACACCGGACTCTGCTCACAGCAGTATTTATTAAGTGACGTCATGGGTAAAGCTTTATTAAGGTATAGCAATCCTCTGCAGCATATCTGTAAAGAATAAATCAAGGTAACTGGACTTATTGTTTTCTTGAAAACGTTTCACTCGTTCTTCCAACGAGCTTTCTCAATTCTGAGTGACTGTACAAGAATTCTCTGGGAATAAATATGTAACTGAATCAACATCTGGTAATTATACCCAGCATGGAGTCAGAGGTCATTATACCCAGTATGGGGTCAAAGGTGTTGATTCCATTATCCTAATTGGAGTCAGTAGGTTATAATGACCTCCCAGAAAAAGGTGTCAAGACAGCATTGTATGTGGCAGACAATAGATGTCTAACCCCCCGCCTCTATTCAAGCTTGGCTTCTCCATTCTTACTTAGATGGCCTCTTTCACACCTCGTTTGTACCAATTGGCCTCCTTATCCAAAACATGTACTTGACTGTCTTCAAAGGTGTGACCTGTTTATTTTAGATGTAAGTACATGGCTGAATCTTGACCAGAGGTTTTGGCTCTTCTATTCTGAGCCATACGCTGATGTAGTTGTTGTTTTGTTTCGACAATATACAGTTCTGAGTATTCCTCATTGCATTGGACTGCGTACACAATGTTGTCCATCTTGTGTTTAGGCGTTGGGTCTTTTGGGTGAACCAATTGTTGCCTCAGTGTGTTGCTGAGTTTAAAGCAGACAGGGATGTAATGTTTATTAAAAATCCTTTTGAGTTTCTCAAAAATCCTTTTTACAGCAGTAGCGCACGTAGTACTCACTATGAAACTACCGTAGCAGGCAGGGCAGCCGGCAGCATAACGTCACTCACTCCATCATGCGCCTGCTCCTCCTGCTTCATTCATAAAGTGGGAGTAGCATGCGTGTGAGGAAGTGAGCGACGGGCCAGCTTACCTGCTACGGGAGTTTTGCAGTGAGTACTATGTGCACTACTTCTGGAGAGGATTTCTATACCTTAACAAAGCTTTACCCATGACTTTGCTTAATAAATACTGCTGTGAGCGGGGCCCGGTGTAGTAGAGAACAGCGACTGCATCGGGCCCCGCTGCGATTCCGACACAAGTTGCCGGCCTCTAGCCCCCCCTCCCCGCTGATACATCACCTGCCGCACTGTGCAGCATCGCGGCCGGCGATGTATCAGTGCAAAGTAAAAATGGCAGAATTCGCCCCATAAGACGCACTATTCCCCCCCCACACACACTTTTAGGGGAAATAAGTGTGTCTTATAGGGCGAAAAACACGGTACTTAAGGCAGGTACCATTTTTGAGACCCCCACAAATTTGGAATTTATGCAGTATCTTCTTTTTGTTTGTGAAAAGATTTCTTTCAAATGCCCTAGTCAGATCTATTTTAGTTGACTTCAGCACGGGATATCTCCTTTGGGCCTCATGTACACGACCATTCCATTTTTTGCGGTCCGCAAACCGCGGAGCCGCAAAAAAAGGAAGACGCCATTGTAGACATGCCTATTCTTGTCCGCAAAACGGACAAAAATAGGACGTTATATTTTTTTTGCGGGGCCATGGAACGGAGCAACGGATGCAGACAGCTCACGGAGTGCTGCCCGCATCTTTTGAGGCCCTATTAAAGTGAATGGGTCCGCACCCGAGCCGCAAAAACTGTGGCTCGGATGCGGACCCAAACAACGGTTGTGTGCATGAGGCATAATTCATATGGGTTGCAGCAACCATTATCGTTTGAACAATTTGTTGTCATATGGGCCTATATTTGTATGTTTTTATAGCCATTGGTAAAGTGACCTGTCGCAAAAGTGTCTGAACATCCCTTTATGTTTTGCTAATGTAATTGGGACAACTTTTGTTCGACAGGGCAAGGTTTGAGGCAGCGCCTTTAAAATTAATAAAGAAACGAATATGCTGGCTCACCCCACAATAACAAGGAAGGTGCTGCTAGATCCTTTTGATCCACCACGTCAACAAGGAAAATTATATCAAAACAGCTAGTATGGACCAAGCACTCACATCTCGATTACAAGGCAAAATAACAATTTATAAAAAATTCTAAAACACATAAAATTCCAACAAGAAATCAGAGGTAGTTTCTGCAAATTCAAGCAATTAAGCTGATATTGCTGCAGACACATGCAGGTGTATACAGGTGTATATAGGATGGCAAATATAAATGGCCAAACATATAGCAAAATATAATGTCTTGTTCTAGATAAAATTTGTTGCTCTGGATAAAAATGCATTTAGTGCACTTTATACCGCAGGATCCTCAATGGCATATATTGTCCCCTTACAGGGGTATTTTCCTTTAAAAGCAAATTGATTTGACCCGTTTGTAAAAGCTCAACCACAGAGTGTACAAATGTGCAAATATATTGGCATAAATGTTAGTTCTGTAACACAGCGTGGTATGGCATAGAGTAAGTCTCTCTGTGGCGTCCCACTGGGCCTGACTGTGAATGGACCCTTAAAGCGCTTTGTGACAAATTGAAAAAATTTGGCAAAGTGTCCAAATCAAATGTTCGAAAACTTGGCTTATCTCTAGTTATCTATATACAATTGGTAAAATGTTTTATTTTAAAGTGGGCAGAAATGAAAAGCTATTATACAGTTAATGTTTTCGAGCATTTCAATAAAAGCGTATAAAAGTATGCAATTTTACTTTATGAACTAAAATTGTATTTTAATGAGGTAAATGTTGATGCTAACCTTGGTAGTGTGTTCCCTTGGTAAATGGCTGGCAGATATGTTCATATTCCCATGCGCCATATGTCCTCTTTAATGCTAAAAACACCTGCATTGAAATTTCATCCAACACATTGTCAGTATGCTGAAACATGTATAATAGATGTCCCATACTATAACACAGCATTCATTCACTCTTTGGAGTAGGTGTGAGGAAAAAAAAATCTGGAATATTAACTGAATGGTAATTGCAGATAACTATTAGGTTTGGGAACGTCCTACCGAAGGTCAGTCCTTTTACAAATTTTTTAAGAGTAACGTCTGCTATTAATATATTTGCTTGCTTCAATTAATACATTCATACCTGTCAGTGCAGAATATTTGTGTCCAAGAGATGTTTTATTAGCTTTCCAGCTAAAGGAATAAAGGTGAGATATACAATACAATCTTTAGCAGTATATATTTTTTTTTAAAAGGACCCTCAACAGTAAAATGACAAGATCCTTGCTCCTAAGACACTCCATCAATCCCTACACAATGCCCACCAGCTTGCCACCTGGTATAGCCAGATATGGCAATCCTCATGTCCATTCTTAATGTAAAGAAGACACTTTTAACCCTTTAACCCTTTTTTGCAAGTTAAATTACCTTGTCTTGTATTTAAAAAAAATTCTACAATTCTGCCAAGGGTTTTGATATTACTGCATTAACTTTGCACTAACAAAGAGATAAAGTCCTTATTCTGTGGGTCAATATGATCACGGAAACACCAGATTTGTATATTTTTATTTAAATTTGGTTTACTACTTAGATACCAATAGCCACCCAGTGTGCATTTATATTCTCAATTCTGTATTGTGGAGACTTCCACATCTTCAGTATGCGCATGGCATGCAAGCCAGCTAGCTTTTTCTATTTGATGTCGTATTGTAATAATGATACTGAATAATGTTTATTAATGTCTTAAAACTTTAATAAAATTTGCATGATGGAAAAAAAAATGTAATCTTTAAAAAGATCTGTTCTCTGCATCCATAAAGTTTTTTTTGTATTTCTGTCCACAGAGCAGAATGAGGGCTTGTTATTTGCAGAATGAACTGTTTTAATCAGTAACATTTTTGGGATAGGTACAACATGATTGTTATTCAATTGTTTTGGGGGGGACAAGATGACAAAAAAATGAAATCACAGTGAATTGTGTGCTATTTTTTTTTTCCCATTACAGTGGTACACTGCAGAGATTTAAAAAAAAAAAAAGTATACTCCAGACATTTTTGGATGGAGCGATACATTTTATGTTTACGTTTTAATTGTTTATTTATTTTTATATGTGAAATTGGCAAATGGGGCATTTTGAATGTTTAATATATATTTTATTACATAACTTTTAGATCCGTTAAGGGGCTAGAACCTGAGATCATTTGATTGTTGTTACCATGGATCATGATTAGTGTTGATCGCGAATATTCTAATTGCAAATTTGTATTGCGAATATTGGCACTTCGAGAATTTGCGAATATCTAGAACAGTGATGGTCAGTTCGCAGTGTTCGCCAGCGAACACATGCGGGCTGCCATCTTTAGTAAGGTAGACTCACCCGTTTGGAGATGCACAGGTAAGACCTCACCTGTGCCTATGCCGGGAGCCGGTCTGAAATCAAATGCGGGAGCAGGCAGTTCCAAGAACAGCTGCCAAGGGCCTTCATCGGGCTGTTCTCTGAACTGCCTTCTCCCGGTGACTGCATTTGATTTCAGACCGACTCCTGGCACAGGTAAGGGCGTCTGTATCGACCGGCCCGATGAAGGCCCTCGGCAGCTGTTCTCGGAACTGCCTGCTCCCGCATTTGATTTCAGACCGGCTCCCGGCATAGGCACAGGTAAGGTCTTACCTGTGCATCGCCAAACGGGTGAGTCTACCTTACTAAAGATGGCAGCCCGCATGTGTTCGCTGGCGAACACTGCGAACTGACCATCACTGTTCTAGATATTCGCAAATTCCCTTGCTTTGTAACTGGGAAAAAATTATTAAAATAAAAAGTCTGCCAAAAAAGTGACATTTTGAAATGTTAATCTCTATTTTCCATGAATTCTTGTGGAACACCTGAAGGGTTAACAAAGTTAGTAAAATCCGTTTTTAATTCCTTGAGGGGTGTAGTTTCTAAAATGGGGTAACTTTTGGGGAGTTCCTATTCTAGGGGTGCATCAGGGGGCTTCAAATGGGACTTTGTATCAAAAAACCATTCCAGCAAAATCTGCCTTCCAAAAACTGTATGGCATTCCTTTCCTTCTGCGCCCTGCCGTGTGCCAGTACAGCAGTTTACGACCACATATGGGGTTTTTCTGTAAACTACAGAATCAGAGCCATAAATATTGAGTTTTGTTTGGCTGTGAACCCTTGCTTTGTAACTGGGAAAAAATTGTTAAAATGGAAAATCTGACCAAAAAGTGAAATCTCTATTTTCCATTAATTCTTGTGGAACACCTAAAGGGTTAACAAAGTTAGTAAAATCAGTTTTGAATACCTTGAGGGTGTATTTTCTAAAATGGGGTCATTTTTGGGTGGTTTCTATTATGTAAGCCTCAGAAAGTGACTTCAGACCTGAACTGGTCCTTAAAAAGTGGGTTTTTGAACATTTCTGAAAAATTTCAAGATTTGCTTCTAAACTTCTAAGCCTTGTAACATCCCCAAAAAATAAAATGTCATTCCCAAAATGATCCAAACATGAAGTAGACATATGGGGAATGTAAAGTAATAACTATTTTTGTAGGTATTACAGAAGTAGAGAGATTGAAACTCGGAAATTTGCAAATTTTTCATAATTTTTCGTAAATAAAATATAAATAAAATAAATTTTAAATAAATATATTAAATATAAATAAAAATGATTTTTTTTTTACTCCATTTTAGAAGTGTCATGAAGTACAATATGTGACGAAAAAACAAACAATCTCAGAATGGCCTGGATAGGTGAAAGCGTTTTAAAGTTTATACATGACACCTTCGGCTTTTTTATTAATGTTTTTTAAAGATTTTTTTTGAGGGGGACTGCAAAAAACAAAACGGTGCAAATAATATGTATAGTTTCATGTGAGCACGGAGATTATGATTGTTTTGAGTGGTGTGGGCATTTTTATTTTTATATTTTATTTAAAAAAAATCTTATTGTATTTTATTTATTTTTGGTACATAATATATCCCCCAAGAGGTCATTGAAAGACTTTAGACAAATTTATTTTATTTTTTTTGCCGTTTTTCCACTGATACTGGGACATCCAAAGGAACCCCAGCTGTGAAGGAAAACAGCCCTCCTGAGGATTGAACCTCAAATCCAGCACAAAAAAGCTTCTTATGCAAGAGGATATTTGAATACTTAGGCTTCATGCCAACGATCGCGTTCATCTTGCAGTCTGCAAACATTCTGTGTGCAATCTATATGGATAAGGATAGGATAAGGATAGGACATGTTCTATAATTTGTGGAATAGACACACAGATGCAAACAGCATATGGATGGCATTCGTGTGCTGTCCATTTTTGTGTGCTGTTTTTATTGATATCATTTTGGGGTACAATTCTTATCCCTTTTATTTTATGGCGAATGAGCAAGAAACGGAAATTATGGCTTTTTTTCTACAGTATTCACCTTCCGAATAAATTACATGATAATTGCATAGTGGATGTGACATTAACAAAAACATATGCAGGCAAGCAAAATTTGATGGTTAACGTATTATTTTTGCAATTTTCTCCATTAAAAAGCATTTTTAAAATAAAAAAATATGTTTTTAACTTGAATAAAACTTTATCTAACTTTTTAGTTTTACAATTTATTAGTCCTACTATTAAGCACTATCAGGCTGCACCTCAGGCATAAACTGCAGGTAGACATGAAGGCCTTCATTAAGCCCCTATCTGCCATACTAAGACAATGGCACCCCGCTATCTAGTTTGCGGCAGTGCCGATGCCTAAGAGAGGGAGCCCATCCCTCTAAACCAATTAGGTGCACACACCCTCATCCCTTGATTGATATGGCTAGACATCAGCATGCCGAGGGCAGATCTGTATCCTAGAGCTATGTTCTAGCAAGTACATATCATATACATTACATACTATAGTATTACCACATTGCGATTTGCTTAGAAAGCGAATATACATAAAGTATTACTGCCTTATTCATATGCACAATATATGAATATAAAGACACCAGTAACCTCTCAATTGTATATATACTAATGCCAGAAGCCTGACTAATAAAACTGGGGAGCTGGAATTAGTCATGTGTGAGGAGAACTATGACATAGTGGGAATAACTGAGACATGGCTGGAAGATAGCTATGACTGGGCAGTTAATGTACAAGGTTACAGTCTGTTTAGAAAGGATAGTCAAAACCGGAGAGGGGGAGGGGTTTGCCTTTATGTAAAGTCTTTTCTAAAGCCCACACTCCGGGAAAATAGTGAGGGACATGAACATGTGGAGTCATTGTGGGTAGAGATACATGGAGCTAAAAGCATCAATAAATTACTAATAGGAGTTTACTATAAACCACCTAATATACCAGAGTCCACAGAAAATCTACTACTAAACGAGATAGACAAGGCGGCAAATCATAATGAGGTGGTTATCATGGGGGACTTTAACTACCCAGATATAGACTGGGAAACTGAAACTTGTATGTCTCATAAAGGAAACAGGTTCTTGGCAATAACTAAAGACAATTACCTCTCCCAACTGGTTCAGGACACAACTAGAGGGATGGACATACTGGACTTAGTATTAACCAATCGGCCTGACAGAACAACAGACGTGCAGGTTGGGGGACACCTGGGAAATAGTGACCATAAAGTAATAACCTCCCAATTATCATTTAAAAGAGCGTTTCTACAGGGAGGAACAAAAATGCCAAACTTCAAAAAAGCTAAATTTGGCCAACTAAGAGAGGCCATAGGCCTAACTAACTGGGACAAAGTCCTCAAAAATAAAAATACAGCCACGAAATGGGATATCTTTAAAAGCATCCTAAAATCTCATTGTGAGAGGTACATACCGTATGGGAATAAAAGATTAAGGAACAAAAAGAAACCAATGTGGATAAATAAAACTGTAAAGAAAGCAATAAATGACAAAAAGAAAGCATATAAATCACTAAAACAGGAGGGTGGCATGGAAGCACTGAGAAACTATAAGGAAAAAAATAGAACATGTAAAAAACAAATAAAAGCGGCCAAACTAGAGACCGAGACCGTAAGCACTTTAAAAAGTAATGAGGGGGGAGTCGCAGAGAGTGACGAGGAGAAAGCAAAGCTGTTAAATAATTTTTTCTCCAATGTATTCACTGAGGAAAATAAACTGTCAGATGATATGCAGAATGTAAAAAGAAATTCCCTATTAAAAGTGTCCTGTCTGACCCAGGCAGAAGTACATCAGCGACTTAAAAAGATTAAAATAGACAAATCGCCAGGACCGGATGGCATACACCCCCATATCCTAAGGGAATTAAGTAATGTCATAGCCAGACCCTTATTTATTATATTTGCGGACTCTATACTGACAGGGAATGTCCCACAGGATTGGCGCATGGCAAATGTGGTGCCAATATTCAAAAAGGGTCCAAACAGAGCCTGGAAACTATAGGCCGGTAAGTTTAACATCTGTTGTGGGTAAACTGTTTGAAGGTTTTCTGAGAGATGCTATGTTAGAGCATCTCAACGGAAATAAGCAAATAATGCCATATCAGCATGGCTTCGTGAGGGATCGTGCCAAACTAATGCTCAGACTAGGAGAAAACGTTTGTATGTGGGTAAGTAACTGGCTCAATGATAGAAGACAGAGGGTGGTTATTAACCTCTGTGTCTGGAGGAAAGAAGGTTTGTACACAAACATAGAAAAGGATTCTTTACGGTAAGGGTACTTTCACACTTGCGTTGCTTGATTCCGGCAGGCAGTTCCGTTGCCTGAACTGACTGCCTGATCAGGCAAACTGTATGCAAACAGATGTCATTTTTTCTGACTGATCAGGCATTTTTCAGACTGATCAGGATCCTGATCAGTCAGAAAAATGCCTGATCAGTCAGAAAAATGCATTGCAATACCGGATCCGTTTTTCCGGTGTCATCAGGCAAAACGGATCCGTTTTTTTTTTTTTTTTTTAATTTTTAAAGGTCTGCGCATGCGCAGACCGGAAAAACAGATCCGGCATTCCGGTATTTTGAATGCCGGATCCGGCACTAATACATTCCTATGGAAAAAAATGCCGGATCCGGCATTCAGGCAAGTCTTCAGTTTTTTTCGCCGGAGATAAAACCGTAGCATGCTACGGTTTTCTCTTTTGCCTGATCAGTCAAAACGACTGAACTGAAGACATCCTGATGCAAACTGAATGGATTACTCTCCATTCAGAATGCATGGGGATATGCCTGATCAGTTATTTTCCGGTATAGAGCCCCTGTGACGGAACTCTATGCCGGAAAAGAAAAACGCAAGTGTGAAAGTACCCTTAGAGCAGTGAGACTATAGAACTCTCTGCCTCAGGAGGTGGTGATGGTGAGTACAATAAAGGAATTCACGAGGGGCCTGGATGTATTTCTGGAGCGTAATAATATTACAGGCTATAGCTACTAGAGAGGGGTCGTTGATCCAGGGAGTTAGTCTGATTGGCTTATACCTCAGTTTTTTTTTTTTGCCTTCCTCTGGATCAACTTGCAGGATAACAGGCCGAACTGGATGGACAAAATTCTTTTTTCGGCCTTATGTACTATGTTACTATGTAATATGTGCTAGGTTTCTGAGCATAGAAAAACCACCTTTCTCTATATAATAATGCTATAGTTTACTGATAAGTGCTCACCTAAAAATGTAGGAATCCTAGGTTTGAATCTTAGAAGAGAAGATATATTTTTCTCCCTCATTTAACCTATAATAAAAGTCCACGGGGGTCTTTTATGACAAATTTTTTGGCGTATTTTAGGCGTAGATTTTGTCTCAAATGGTTTTGTGACAAAATCTGGGCCTTTTCTCGGATCTTGCCACTTTTCCAATGTAGTTGGAAAAGGGGGCGTGCCATGGATAGGGAAGAGGTCTGGAAGGTCTGTGTCAATTATCACTTTCTATGCCACTTTATGGCAAGGAAAATGGTCTTAAACTACGCCAGCAAGGTAGCTGGCATTGTTTAAACCATGTCGCAGGGCTATCGGAACCAAGCACCAAAGTTATGTAAAGTCCTTCATAACTTAGGCACATGTGTCACCAGCGAAAGGGTATTAAGAGCGACATATAAATCACCGGTCTTAATAAATGACCCACTATATCTTTATCATATTGAGAATAATGTTTTTATTTTTATTTTAGAAAGCTAACACATGTTGCTGGTTTCTTTCTAATCATACCGTATATTGTGTCTGTAAATAAACCAGCAATAGTTGTGGGTTTCTAATCATAATACAACTATTCTCAACACAGTAAGGCCTATTATTATTTATAGTATATCCTTTTATTATGGGTTAAATAAGAGGGGGGGGGGGGACTGAAAAAATAATATATACAGTTGCAAGAAAAAGTATGTGAACCCTTTGGAATTATATGGATTTCTGCACAAATCGGTCATAAAATGTGATCTGATCTTCATCTAAGTCACAACAATAGACAATCACAGTCTGCTTAAACTAATAACACAAATAATTAAATGTTACCATGTTTTTATTGAACACACCATGCAAACATTCACAGTGCAGGTGGAAAAATAATGTGAACCCTTGATTTAATAACTGGTTGAACCTCCTTTGGCAGCAATAACTTCAACCAAACTTTTCCTGTAGTTGCAGATCAGACGTGCACAACGGTCAGGAGTAATTCTTGACCATTCCCCTTTACAGAACTGTTTCAGTTCAGCAATATTCTTGGGATGTCTGGTGTGAATCGCTTTCTTGAGGTCATGCCACAGCATCTCAATTGGGTTGAGGTCAGGACTCTGACTGGGCCACTCCAGAAGGCATATTTTCTTCTGTTTAAGCCATTCTGTTGATTATTTACTTCTATGCTTTGGTTCATTGTCCTGTTTCAACACCCATCTTCTGTTGAGCTTTAGCTGGTGGACAGATGGCCTTAAGTTCTCCTTAAAAATGTCTTGATAAACTTTGGAATTCATTTTTCCTTCGATGATAGCAATCCGTCCAGGCCCTGACGCAGCAAAGCAGCCCCAACCCATGATGCCCCCACCACCATACTTCAGAGTTGGGATGAGGTTTTGATGTTGGTGTGCTGTGCCTCTTTTTCTCCACAAATAGTGTTGTTTTTTTTTTTTCAAAACAACTCAACTTTGGTTTCATCTGTCCACAGAATATTTTGCCAGTACTGCTGTGGAACATCCAGGTGCTCTTGTGCAAACTGTAAACGTGCAGCAATGGATTTTTTGGGACAGCAGTTGCTTCCTCTGTGGTATCCTCCTATGAAATCCATTCTTCTTTAGTGTTTTACGTATCGTAAGATTCGCTAACAGGGATGTTATCATATGCCAGAGACTTTTTTAAGTCTTTAGCTGACACTCTAGGATTCTTCTTCACCTCATTGAGCAGTCTGCGCTGTGCTCGTGCAGTCATCTTTACAGGACGGCCACTTCTAGTAAGAGTAGCAGCAGTTCTGAACTTTCTCCATTTATAGACAATTTGTCTTACCGTGGACTGATGAGCAGCAAGGTATTTGGAGATACTTTTATAACCCTTTCCAGCTTTATGCAAGTCAACAATTCTTAATCGTAGGTCTTCTGAGAGCTCTTTTTTGCGAGGCATCATTCACATCAGGCAATGCTTCTTGTGAAAAGCAAACCCAGAACTCGTGTGTGGTTTTTATAGGGAAGGGCAGCTGTAACAAACACCTCCAATCTCATCTGATTGATTGGACTCCAGTTAGCTGTTGGAGATGTAATTAGTCTAGGGGTTCATATACTTTTTCCACCTGCACTGTGAATGTTTACATGGTTTGTTCAATAAAAACATGGTAACATTTAATTATTTGTGTGTTATTAGTTTAAGAAGACTGTGATTGTCTATTGTTGTGACTTAGATGAAGATCACATCACATTTTATGACCAATTTGTGCAGAAATCCATATCATTCCAAAGGGTTCACATACTTTTTATTGCAACTGTAAGTCTCTTCTGGGATTTAACACTAAGCTATAGCACTATCACAAAAAAATAGAATGTTTTTTTCTATACTCAGAAACCTAACACATATTACTGATGGCTTTAATCATATATTGTGTCTGTGAATAAAGCAGTAATATGTAGATTACCTTTCTAAGCAGATCTTAATGTGGTAATGCTATAGTATGTAGTGTACAGTATATGATATGTACTTACTAGGATACAGTCCTACCCTCAGCATGCTGATGTCTAGTCCCGTCAATTAAGGTGTTACAAAGCAGTGCTCAAAGGATTCAGCCCTACCCCCTGGTGCTCGAACAATGTAAGACTTTTTTAAAACTGAATGCCTTTCCCAACCTCCTTTAACCATATTCCCTGATAGCTTTCTAACCAATGTGCATCCTTTCTTCTTAGTATCAAAAAACTACCAGACCGCATAAAATATAAGTACATTTTATAAACACATTACATAAAAGGACAATCCATACATAGAAAATAGGTGCAGGGAAAAGCAGCATCCACAGTAGGAAGACACAAGGGCAGTGATTCAATATACTATCCACATATAGATAACAATAAAGTGCAAGTGCATAGTGCCAAAATAGTCAAACATATATAACACAGAATCAATTACCTATTCTGTGCTTCCTCCTGTAGATACCGCCTTTCCCTGCAACTATTCTCTATGTATGGATTGTCCTTTATGTAATGTGTTAATAAAATGTACTTATATTTTATGCGGTCTGGTAGTTTTTTGATAGGTACTTGTAATGCGCTATACCATAGGCATATGTGTATATTTCTTTACATGGTGTTTGCACATATGAACATTGGCTCAAGTGATATGTTTTTATTGGCTTACGTTTATTCGGTGGTCCTTTATTCCTAATAGAATGAAGGGGTCAATGAGTCTCAAACCACTTTAGTAATATGTTACCATATATTACTCTGCTATTTCCATGGAGTTAGCATTTTGTGACTGGATAATTTGTAAATTCCACCCCAGTAAGTTTTTTTGAAGTTTTATTAAACGTCTAAATACTATCTAGTAGGCATTTTAGATGCTATTTTTCATTTCATAGATTTACTGCCATTGTTATGTGCTGTTGAAATAAGAAGGCTTGTTGTATTTTCACAGTTTTTAGTTTATTCACTTCTAATTTGCTCTAGTAACAATATAAAGGTCATAATGCATACAATAGGTGCATTCAGGTGAAAGAAAGATTAATGTCTGCTGCTACCAGTGACTATTTATATTGACAATCTTACCACAGCAAATGTTTTTTGCAGAAAGGCACACATAAAATGAGTCTTTAATCATCAGATATATTAGATGCATCAATATAATTTATTAGAAGTTATACAGTCATTTACTACTCTATTAATGCCTCTTTTGTGGAGTAAATAGGTCACACGTTTTGTTACATTCCCCCATTCACTCCACTTTTCAGAAGTGGTTAGACAATGAGGCATGCCATGGGCAGGGAGCAGGCAGCGCTGCAGATCCACCACATATATCTTTCTTCATACCAGAAGGCTGCCATAGATACAATTGCGTCGCACGATACGACAAATATATGAGAGGCATGTGCATCTGCATAAAATCTGCCAATCCTCCTGCAGCACAGGAGGAATCAAGCATGGAATACGGGATATGCTAGTCTTGATAAATGTACCACATAGTTTTTAAAATGAGAGGTTTTATCCTACTGTGTTGCTGCCACAGTACAAAAGACCACATTACTATTGACATACATATGATAGTTCTTTAAACACATTTAACATTTTTGAATGTTTAGAATAGTTTAGTTGTAAACTAAAAACAGTTTGACGATAGCTTGTAATAGTTTTTCTATTGTGCACAGTTTTTACTTTCTAATTCAGCCAGTAATCAATAAAACAAGATCTATGGACCTAGCCATCTATTGTTATTATGGACTGCCATTGATTACACAAATAAACTGTTTTAATTATAAAAAGAAGAATGTTTAGAAATCCTTTAGGTTATTCATAATAGTTCACTGCATTGATGGGGTCAGCCTACAGCTTAATTGATATGAAGTTGATATTGATGGGGTCAGCTTAATTCTAAATGTTCTTTGTGTTGCACTGGAGCTCCTAGACCTTCCTGGAGGCTCGTAGATCTACCAGAGGAAATGGTTCTGAGACTCCACCCTTTAGCTATACAAAACAGGTGCACTTCCACTTTTAATTGTATTGTAAAGTTTTATAATTGCACATTTATAACATATAAATAAGGTCTTGTAGATTTGTATTTGTGAATTAAACTAGGAGAAAGGCAATCTATCGGCTCAAAGGATAGGATTGTTTTCTCCTGGACGTTTGGAGCCCATCATTATGTCAGAGCTTGGATTCACCAGAGAACTGGTAATGGTGATATTATGGTGGGATAGTGCACACCTGAATGTTATTTCTCAAATTGATCTCCTGTTCCAGAGCTTCTCAGTCTTTTTCTACTGTGGCCTCACCAGCCAGAAGATGGTGATGTCAGGGTCTCTCCACCAATGGTCAAAGTCCATGCCATTCAGATTTGTGAATCAACCCAGAATAAATAAAACCTAGTGGTTAAAGGTCTGCTTTAAATAGAATTATCTTCTGGACATTTAGAGTCAATATTGTGTCAGAGCCTGGTCTCACCAGAGGACAGTCTGGCATGATGGAGATCTACCACAGTGCACACCAGTATGTTACTGCTAAAATGGATCTTTTATTCTAGGGCTTCTCAGTCTTTTTATACTGGGGCCTCAGAGAAGATCCATACCAAAATTAAAAATGTTGATCAATTTACCTTTCATCTTCTGAACTCTATATAACATAAAAATATACCCAAAACAATTTAATTATATTGCTAAACCAGAGATTGCTGAAGCCCTAGAAAGACCTGAGCAGCAGAGGAGGAGCCTGACCAACAACTCCGGGGCTCTATTGTATTCTATTCTAAAATATGCATACTGTGTCCGTCCAGGCCCTGCACCAGACGGAGGACAGGGAGTCTGAAGCCGGACTGTCCACCCTAAAACCGGACCTCTGGCCACCCTAGGGGCAGCCTGCTGTGGAGGTCACAGTTAAGGGAACGGTCCACTATGGAGGTCAGTGTTAAGAGGAAGATTTCTGTAGAGGCCACTGTTAAGGGGGCAGGGTGTTGTGGAAATCATTGTTAAGGAGACAGGGTACTGTGGAGGCCACTAATAAAGGGGCGGCTTGTGTGGAGGTCTCTGTTAAGTGGGCAGGGAATGGTGGAGGTCACAGTTAAAGGGGTTGTCTGGGATTTGGGACATGGGTCTACATGTACAATGGTCCCCTAAATATTACATTCATGGCTGTCCTTCCCTTACCAGACATTTCTGATGGCCCTTTCTCACTTCACAAATTTTCATCCGGAAGTGCAGTTTCTATCACAGTCAGTGACGTACCGGGTCCCTTTCTGCATAGCGAAGCCTCTCCTTCCGCTTCACAAGGAGCCCGGTGACGTAACAGTCAGCCTCTAATTATTCCAAGCGCATGGAGGGGAGGTAACTATGCGGCAACAGAAGCGCTAAGCCACGCCCCCTCACAGCGCGAAGCCATGCCCATCGCCACGCTAAGCCACGCCCCTCGTCAAGCAGGGCGCATTTTTAGTAAGGAAGGAGGCGTTTAGCTGCGCTGGGACCTAGAAAGCATTGAGGCAGGAAGTTACCGGACACATAAACAGAAAGGTAAACAATCAGTGGGGGACTGTAGGAGCCCTGCTGAAGTGTAAAAATACCTAAAAACATCTGGGGGGACCTTCAAACTGCTATTAATAGTGATTTAACTAGTTAAAAAAAAAAAATCTTCATCCCGGACAACCCCTTTAAGGGGACGGTCCGCTATAGAGATCAGTGTTAGGGGCGGGGTGCTGTAGAGGTTAATGTTAAGGGGGTGGGGTGTTGTGGAGGTCCCATTTGAAGGGAACGGATCTCTGTGGAGGTCACTGATAAGGGGGCGGGATATTGTGGAAATCACTATTAAAGATACGGGGTACTGTGTACTGTTGAGATCTCTGTTAAAAGGGATGGTGCTGTGGATGTTACTGTTAAGGGGTGCAGGCCGTTGTAGAGGTCACTGTAAAATGGGCGGGAACGTGAAGGTCACTGTTAAGGGAGGAAGGAACTGTGGAGGCCACTATTAAAGGGGCAGCGTACTGTGAGGTTACTGTTAAGGTAGTGGGGTACTGAGAGGTCACGGTTAAGAGAGCAGGGTACAGTGGAGGTCACTGTTAAGGGAGCGGGGTACTGTGGCAGTCACTGTTAAAGGGGCAGTCACTGGAGCTCTATATTGAGGGGGTCGGAAATGGTGGAGGTCACAGTTAAGGGGACTATAACCTATGGTCAATGTTAAGGTGCGGGTGCTGTGACCAAATTGGTCATCAAATGTGATCTGATCTTCATCTAAGTCACAACAATAGACAATCACAGTCTGCTTAAACTAATAACACACAAATAATTATATGTTACCATGTTTTTATTGAACACAGTGCAGGTGGAAAAAATATGTGAATCCTTGGATTTAATCACTGGTTGAACCTCCTTTGGCAGCAATAACTTCAACCAAACGTTTCCTGAAGTTGCAGATCAGACGTGCACAACGGTCAGGAGTAATTCTTGACCATTCCTCTTTACAGAACTGTTTCAGTTCAGCAATATTCTTGGGATGTCTGGTGTGAATCGCTTTCTTGAGGTCATGCCACAGCATCTCAATCGGGTTGAGGTCAGGACTTTGACTGGGCCACTCCAGAAGGCGTATTTTCTTCTGTTTAAGCCATTTTGTTGTTGATTTTCTTCTGTGCTTTGGGTCCTGTTGCAACACCTATCTTCTGTTGAGCTTCAGCTGGAGGACAGATGGCCTTAAGTTCTCCTTTAAAATGTCTTGATACACTTGGGAATTCATTTTTCCTTTGATTATAGCAATCCGTCCAGGCCCTGACACAGCAAAGCAGCCCCAATCCATGATGCCCCCACCACCATACTTCACAGTTGGGATGAGGTTTTGATGTTGGTGTGCTGTGCCTCTTTTTCTCCACACATAGTGTTGTGTGTTTCTTCCAAACAACTCAACTTTGGTTTCATCTGCCCATAGAATATTTTGCCAGTACTGCTGTGGAACATCCAAACTGTAAACGTGCAGCAATGGGGTTTTTTGGACAGCAGTGGCTTCCTCTGTGGTATCCTCCCATGAAATCCATTCTTGTTTAGTGTTTTACGGATCGTAGATTCGCTAACAAGGATGTTAGCATATGCCAGAGACTTTTGTAAGTCTTTAGCTGACACTCTAGGATTCTTCTTCACCTCATTGAGCAGTCTGCTCTGTGCTCTAGCAGTCATCTTTACAGGACGGCCTCTCCTAGGGAGAGTAACAGCAGTTCTGAACTTTCTCCATTTATAGACAATTTGTCTTACCGTGGACTGATGAACAGCAAGGCTTTTGGAGATACTTTTATAACCCTTTCCAGCTTTATGCAAGTCAACAATTCTTAATCGTAGGTCTTCTGAGAGCTCTTTTTTGCGAGGCATCATTCACATCAGGCAATGCTTCTTTTGAAAAGCAAACCCAGAATTGGTGTGTGTTTTTTATAGGGCAGGGCAGCTGTACCCAACACCTCCAATCTTATCTCATTGATTGGACTCCAGTTGGCTGACACCTCACTCCAATTTGCTCTTGGAGATGTCATTTGTCTAGGGGTTCACATACTTTTTCCACCTGCACTGTGAATGTTTACATGGCGTGTTCAAAAAAACATGGTAGCATTTGATTCTTTGTGTGTTATTAGTTTAAGAAGACTGTGATTGTCTATTGTTGTGACTAAGATGAAGATGAGATCACATTTTATGACCATTTTGTGCAGAAATCCATATCATTCCAAAGGGTTTGCATACTTTTTCTTTTAACTGTATATAAAGAAGGACACATATATGTGTATATGTTCTGCGATCACTCAAAATCGTATCGATTTCAAAGAAACTTGGTATACACATCCCTTGCTACACAGTCCCATGTTCCTTATCAGCTAATAGAAGCTCGCAGGCCTTTAGTCTCCACATACACACAGTTTTACTTTTGAAATGCAATACCTTAGGTGCTCTTGTGTCCAAAAGACCTCATGATTTTGTAATATATGCTGCCAATTACCACCTCTGTGTGGTCTATGTAGTTTTTTTTAAGACCGCAGACCTCCAAATACTCAATATTACCCTTATGTACATTTTAAAAGTGTTTTGAGGCTGCGGACAAAGTGTGTAAACCAGAGCCTTTAATGTCCTTTATAGTCTTTGTTATACCACATTTTACTGGCCTAGTTGTACAGAAAATATATATTAAATGCCACTTCTTAAATTTAATTACATATACCACGTGATGAGTGTAGCAGGTTATAAATGCTTCAATAGGATACTCTATACCTGTTCTGGATGCAATAGTTTATTTTTTTTACTATATACAGTACAGACCAAAAGTTTGGACACACCTCATTCAAAGAGTTTTCTTTATTTTCATGACTATGAAAATTGTAGATTCACACTGAAGGCATCAAAACTATGAATTAACACATGTGGAATTATATACATAACAAAACAGTGTGAAACAACTGAAAATATGTCATATTCTAGGTTCTTCAAAGTAGCCACCTTTTGCTTTGATTACTGCTTTGCACACTCTTGGCATTCTCTTGATGAGCTTCAAGAGGTAGTCACCTGAAATGGGTTATCACTTCACAGGTGTGCCCTGTCAGGTTTAATAAGTGGGATTTCTTGCCTTATAAATGTGGTTGGGACCATCAGTTGCGTTGTGGAGAAGTTAGGTGGATACACAGCTGATAGTCCTACTGAATAGACTGTTAGAATTTGTATTATGGCAAGAAAAAAGCAGCTAAGTAAAGAAAAATGAGTGGCCATCATTACTTTAAGAAATGAAGGTCAGTCAGTCCAAAAAATTAGGAAAACTTTGAAAGTGTCCCCAAGTGCAGTCACAAAAACCATCAAGCGCTACAAAGAAACTGTCTCACATGCGGACCGCCCCAGGAACGGAAGACCAAGAGTCACCTCTGCTGCGGAGGATAAGTTCATCCGAGTCATGAGTTCTAGCAGCAGACACATCTCTAGAACAACTGATAAGAGGAGACTGTGTGAATCAGGCCTTCATGGTAGAATATCTGCTAGGAAACCACTGCTAAAGGACAGGCAACAAGCAGAAGAGACTTGTTTGGGCTAAAGAACACAAGGAATGGATATTAGACAATTGGAAATCTGTGCTTTGGTCTGGCGAGTCCAAATTTGAGATCTTTGGTTCCAACCACCGTGTCTTTGTGCGACGCAGAAAAGGTGAACAGATGGACTCTACATGCCTGGTTCCCACCGTGAAGCATGGAGGTGGAGGTGTGATGGTGTGGGGGTGCTTTGCTGGTGACACTGTTGGGGATTTATTTAAAATTGAAGGCATACTGAACCAGCATGGCTACCACAGCATCTTGAAGCGGCATGCTATTCCATCCGGTTTGCGTTTAGTTGGACCATCATTTATTTTTCAACAGGACAATGACCCCAAACACACCTCCAGGCTGTGTAAGGGCTATTTGACCATGAAGGAGAGTGATAGGGTGCTGCGCCAGATGACCTGGCCTCCACAGTCACCGGACCTGAACCCAATCGAGATGGTTTGGGGTGAGCTGGACCGCAGAGTGAAGGCAAAAGGGCCAACAAGTGCTAAGCATCTCTGGGAACTCCTTCAAGACTGTTGGAAGACCATTTCAGATGACTACCTCTTGAAGCTCATCAAGAGAATGCCAAGAGTTTGCAAAGCAGTAATCAAAGCAAAAGGTCGCTACTTTGAAGAACCTAGAATATGACATTTTCAGTTGTTTTACACTTTTTTGTTATATATATATAATTCCACATGTATTAATTCATAGTTTTGATGCCTTCAGTGTGAATCTACAATTTTCATAGTCATGAAAATAAAGAAAACTCTTTGAATGAGAAGGTGTGTCCAAACTTTTGGTCTGTACTGTGTATATATATATATATATATAGATACGTTACAACTGCTACTGCCATATCTGAATGAGCCTTTAGTGTGTAACCATGTAGGTTGTCTGGTACTTCTCAACATAGTGGGTGAGACTAAATTGACTATAATGGAAAGTGTTTTAACACAATTGTCTTCTTTACCAAGGAGAGAATGTAAAGCGGCATTGTTATATAAGATTGGCAGGTATTTACATAAATTATGGTATAATAGTCACTTCCATAATATGTGCTAAATGTCGCCATATCCAAATGATTTTTAAACAATTTTTTTAGATCCAGGAACCCTCAAATATTACTTCCCTTTATGTTTTACATGCTACTTTATGCCTAAAATGTTGAAGATGATCCATACTATACCCTCTATCATGTAATCTCCTAGTAATATTTTTAGAATGGGGGGGGGCAATCTCTCTTTGGGGAGAGAGGGCCCTAAAGGGCTTCTGTCACCCCAGTAAACTCATTATTATTTTTGTGTACTTATAATCCCTATCCTGTAATATTGCCATACATTATGTTAACAATTTTCGTTCAGTAGATTTAGCAACAAAACTTATTTTTAAGATATGCTAATTACCTGTCTACCAGCAAGTATGGCGTCTACTTGCTTGTAGCAGCTGCAGAAAACCGCCCCCTCCTTCTGTTGATTGACAGAAGGAGGGGGCGGTTTTCTGCGGCTGCTACCAGCAAGTAGACGCCCTACTTGCTGGTAGACAAGTAATTAGCATATCATAAAAGTACGTTTTTTGCTAAATCTACTGAACGGAAATTATTAATAACATAATGTATGGCAATATTGCAGGATAGGGATTCTAAGTACACACAAAAAAAAAATACGAGTTTAGTGGGATGTCATCAATAAAGCATTCCAATAGACGTTCCATGAGAGACCTTGATCTTGAGATAATGGGTCTCCTGAGGGGGTATTGAAAAATTACCTTATGTGTCTAATGAAATGCATGGAAACTGGCATAAGTGGTTGTGGATTATGAAAATATTCTACTTGTTTTTTAGACAAAATCTGACAGTCTGCAATGCGAAACCTTTGTTAAGAATATCCTCTAGTTTTTTGCTAAAAATCGCAGTCAGAGCCTATGTATGTTTTTTATACAACTTTTGTTCATTAAGCATAGAGGTAATTTCTTTGGCATATACGGTAAGTCAATATTCACAATTGTAATGGAAACTCAAAACCTTATCTGAACTGTGTATTGTGATATATGGATTTTCTTGTCATTGATTGATAGCAACTTATTCTCCAGGAGACAAATTATTAAAATAACGCAAAGAACAGTCAGAAATTATTCAAGTTTGTTTTTTACTAGATGTTGAAAGTTGTCCATTGCATCCAATCTAGTTTGTATTGGAAAATACCATGGTTTAGGAACAAGTTGGCTTACTTTACAATCTATCACAATCTTACTGGTGTCTTGGTGAGATTGTAAAAGGGCTATTTGTTCCGGAAACATTAGATAGTTATATTAATTAAGAATATGTATGACTGTAGCTGATGTACAGTATGAATAGATTCTTGATTCACCTTTTTGATTTAAGAAATAATTTTGACAGTCAGCAATCTGATGAATTTGACATCCAACAATGCTTTATTTAAGTTGAAATCTCTAATAGAAACTAAATTGAGATGCTTGGAAAGTACATTGATTTGTGGTGTGGTTAGGGCACATGTAGAGGGGTTAATTATTGTTTATATAGTTTTTTCTTCTGAACTTAAAACATAAATATTAGTATCAGTAGAGTTGCAGATTGGGGTTATTTCATGTTTTCACAGTTGAATATTATCTTCCACTTGTGGGCTCACATCTGATATCTGCAGTTTTTGTCTTTGTGTATGATATTTCCTCCCTGTCCGTCTTGTGTGTTTCAAGTGGGAGGTTTCATTTTTTTATGGCCCTCTGTAGATTGTTTCTGTTTAGCATCAGCTTATTTCCTACCTTTGGAACTGTTGATATATCATCATATGGATAATCAGAACTGAATGTGTCTGTGACACCATCAGTTGTATCATGTTCTGTAAAAGTAAAGCTCACATGATAATTAGGATTTTTTTTTTAAAGGATTTACCATGGGTTTTTTTTGTTTGTTCATTTTATGCCAATCAAAAATCACATTTTGCACATAGTCTTATACATCTTGGGTAGATTTCCTGTAAATCAGAAGCCTCATAAGGTTTAGTGAACATATAGACAGTTTGTCATTCCATTGATCCTTAAATGTTGCATCAAACCAGTGTTTGGCAACTTTTTGATTCTAAGACCTCTTAGTATCATATTCTTTTCAACATATAATTTAAGCGAATTGCAGTCCCACCATACTCTTAGTTGCATCATTATCACAGTTGTATTCATTATCACAGTCCCATGTTTCATTATAGCAGTCAAAGTAAATCTCAGCATTTTTTGTTGCAGTATTTGTAGCTTTTTTTGGTCTTTTTCCCTATAGTGAAAGATTTTTAAAATCACCTAAAAAATGCCATAGACACAGTCTGTTACAGAAAGACAAAAAAGCCACCTAATGAAGTGCCAGTAGCAATAAAAAAAACTCGTGTGTCCTGCATTTCATACTTGTAAGACGGTGTAATAAAACAATGTTGATTGTTACGTTTTATTATATTCCATAGGATAAGTAAATAATTTATATAAAATCCATAGCGGACCCCCTGTACCAACTAAATTGAGGATATCCTGAGGATAGGTCATCAATAACACTATATTGAAAAACCCCTTTAGGGTCCATTCACACGTCCGCAAAATGTATCCGGATCCATTCTGCAACATTGCGGAACGGATCCGGACCCATTCATTTTCAATGGGGCCAGAAAAGATGTGGACAGCACACAGTGTGCTGTCAGCATCCGCACTTCCGTTCAGCATTCGCACTTCCGTTCCACAACAAATAGAACATGTCCTATTCTTGTCCACAGACACAGACAAGAAAAGGCATTTCTATTAAAGTGTCAGCCATGTGCGGTCCATAAAATGCGGAAAGCACATGGCTGGTGTCTGTTTTGCAGATTTTGCCATTTGCGGACCGCAAAACACTTGTGGACGTGTGAATGGACCCTTAACTGATTCTTATTGGTATTATGTACTTGGGACTAACTATATACATTCTTAATAAAGCCTGACATCAAGAAGACCTTTTTTTTAGTTTTTGTAGAACATAAAACAAAACCCAAAAGATAATTTCTTTGAGAACTGAAAATACTTTAAATTTTTTACAACTTTCAAGTAGTTAGAAAAAATGGTTTAAAAATTCTTTAAATACCAGTAACAGACTTACATAGCCATTTTTGAAGAGATAATTTAAGAAGTTGATGACTTCCTACTGAATACCAAACACTATAGAAGAATTAGGGTTGTTTTAACCTTTCATCTACAAATATGTTTTATATTTGTTCTACAATGCTGCTTTTTTGGTGGTGTCTTGTGTAGTCCACATTTAGACAGTTATTTACAGTTTATTTATTGTACATTGCAAAACTTATTTTTGTTCTTTCAAATTATTTGTGGCCTTTAAAAGTATATTTCACATTCTGATTTATTTAGAACCACATATTGCTGTATACTCATTTTTCTGAAACTTTATTTTACAAGTTTGGCAGAAATAAATCACTACTTACTGGGTAAGCTGTACCTGTTCTGAGGTATTGAAGCATCACCAGCCTTGAAGCAAATATGTATGTTATCTGAGGAAAGTTTCACTGCTTGAATGGTACCATGGTTCGGATTGAACATGACAGACTCAGCTGCTCATCAACAGGATTCTAGAGTCAGCAGCTAGGAAAAAAACTGTTTACAGCAAATCCTACAATAAGATGATACTAGTAAATCAAAGTACTTTAAAGTGGAACTAAACACACAAAATATTATTGTAGGATATTTTGCAGAATAAGGTGTACTGATTCTTTAGCATTTTTATGAACCAGCTATTTCATAAGGATTAATAATATAGTCATTTCAGTATTTGCTACAAATTTGCCTTCCTATCACTATGGAAGCTAGTCTATGGAGAAGATTTATTAAGACCAGTGTTGTGTGCATCACAGACGCTCTTCCTGCAGCCTGCCTCCTCCTACCCATGCCCAGCCCATTTTTGGAAGAGTGGCAAGGGAAAATTATGTTTTCACTATAATATGTGTCACTTTGCCATGATGTTAAGCCATATTAAATCTCCCCCAAGAGTATTGTCAGGTAGCCTACTATTTTTAAAGAGCTAACAGTTGTACATAAAATGTTGGGAGGAGGATGTTAAGTTAATTAAAATGGGTTAGTCCGGGCTATAGATATTAATGACCAATCCCTAAAGCAAGTTATCTATACCAGATTAATGGGGGTCCCACACCTGGCTCCCCCATCTATAAGGTTTTAAAAACAGCAGCTGGTACCAAATATAACCCGTTGGACGGAGTCAGGTGGAATTTTCCATTTTGTAGTGGCTATGCCAAGTTCCCCCAGGATAAATCATCAATATCCAGAGTCCAGACAACCCCTTTAAGTGTGGTTTGAGACACAGCCACTAATGGAAGGAAAGTGAGGTAGTGAAAAAAGTTACCTGGAAAGGGGAGTAGAATATGTGTTTCTATATTAACTAGTTATTCCTGGTCTAGAAGCTGACAATGGATAGTATGAAATATAGTATAGGCCAGGCCATATACATTGGATACAAAGGCATGAAGAACAAGGAAGGGTCAGCCACTGCAGTTTTTGAGTGATTTTTGGAACAGGAAATTGATCTAGCAGGAAGGAAAAGTTTAAGTCCTTCCTTTAAAGTTCCCATTCTCTCTGAATCCAATTCAGTCTTTGGCTCAACAAAATGCATGAGAAACAACCACAAAAACAGAAATCACCCTAAAAGTTGAGATTAAAATGAGGTGCCACCTAAGCATGAGCAAATTGATTCATTTTGAATTTCACAAACATTTTAATGCAAAACGAGTCCAAACATTTTGATTCATTTGGACAAATGGTGTAAAAACGGCACCCGGCACCGTTTTACTGTGCATGACAATGGGCAAAACCACAAGGAAGCAGCAGTAGTAGCAACAGTGGCAAATATGGAACATGGAATCGGGAGAGAGGCCAAGGTGCCCACAATAGCATATTACAGTCTGATAAAAGTGGTGGGGTGGTATAGGACTATGACAATGATTGTGTTGGGCAGGACCGGGGAGCCAGAACAGGGTGCTAAGGAGGAGGCAACATCAGAAGAGGAGGGCGGTTGCAGAGGCAGCAGTAAAAAGCAGAGGAAAGATACTCCCAGAATCTCCCCAAAATGTGCCAGGACCAGATCTATTTCTATTATTGTCAGCTTGGGAACTTGTGATGCCACTAATATTGTGCGCAGGCTTAAAACATGGCACTCCTATGCCAAACTCAGCTGCCTCTAGTTCAGTGCAGAGTGTGCAGATAGCTCCTATCTGGCAGTTTTTATCCACAGTGCTAGAAAACAAAAGCATTGCTGTGTGCAAGATCTGCAGCACATGCATCGGCATCACCCAATCCAGTGGTAAAATAGAAGTGGCCACCAGCTAGAGCAACAATAGTTTCCTCCTGCTCCTGGTCTCCTTTGTGTCAGCCAAGTCGCATCTATGTACAGTACAGTGTCCTTACCATTGTAATCACTTACTGCTTCTCCCACACAGGCTACCCCTCTTCCTACTACTACTACTCCACTCCATCAACAGCTATTGATAATGGAATGTATGGCCTCAAACAACTCTTTGAGCCCAGTAATCCACTGGTGTGCAAGCTTAACTCCCACCTGGCCAAGTTCCTGGCGGTGCAGTCTCTGCCATACCACTTAGTGGATTCTGCTGTCTTTATGGAGCTGATCGTGTGCACTACGCCTCACTGGAAGATACCCAACTAATATTATTTCTCCCAGAAAGCCATTTTTGCCTTGTAATGTCACATTCTGGAGAATGTGTGTCACTCCTTGCAATTCTGACTTTGTGGAATGATGCACACCATAGTTGGCACCTTGAGTAGGTGTTATGGGCACGGACAGTGCATGTCTATCATGGCACACTGTATAAATGTATTTTTCAGCAAGGCAGCAGTGTAGCCAGACAGCCAGGTCCTACTGAAACCTCTATATTTGTGTCAACCTGGTTGCTACACCAGCCACTTATCTGCCTCCCCCTCCATAGAGATCCTGCAATCCCTAGCTTGGCAGACTGTCAAGCCCCCTCTCCCTTTCTTCTATTATATGTGTACAGTGAAGCGCATTGGCGAAAGTAGTCACAAAGCCGATCACTTGCTAAAGGGTATCAAGCAGCAAACACCCTGCTGGCTGTCTCCCTGCCAACTCACACTGGGCAAGGTGGTCAGTGACAATGGCCAGAACAATGTGGCTATGCTTCATTTGAGAGAAACAACACATGCTCCCTGCATAGCACACGTGATAAACCTAGTCGTCGAATGCTTTTAAAAAAAAAGTATACTTGTAATGGTCGCGTACACACACACACAGGGGGGAGGGAAGTGACCACTGCGCTCCACCCTTACCCCTGGCCCTGCCTACTTGCCTCGCGAGTCCTAATGACAGGGGACAACTGGACGGCAATCCCTAGCTTGAACTAAGTGCAGGGATGACAGACAGACAAACAACAGAACGTGAACGGACCGGGTCAATACCAGGAAAGCTACAAAGTACAAATGGAGCAAGCAGAGAATAGTCAGGAGAAGCCGGGGTCATAAATACCAGGATAGTCATGACGTACCAAAGGAGTAAGCAGAGGATCGTCAGGAGGAGGCCAGGGTCAGAATACCAGGATAGCAGCAAAGTACACAAGGAGCAGGCAGAGGATCGTCAGGAAACAGCAGGAGGTAAGTACGCCAGGAAATACAACATCACAGGTGGAACCTAAATTAACAGGCAACCTGTGGCCAGCAGGCTTCCTGTATTTATAGTGGGGAGTGAGGGTCATGTGATGTGGCCAGCATCACATGACCGACAGACCAACCAGTCGAGCACCGAGTGATCAGCTCGGCGCTCAAGGCAGACTTAGGAGCAGGGAACCTCCCAGCTAGTAAAGCCGCCCTGGGAACGAGGTCAAGCACAGATCCTCGCTCCCAAAGCTAAGCAGCAGGTCTGCGGCTAATGGGAGACCGAGTGCACCTTTGGAACCCCGTTACATACTGGCTTGCAAAAAGTGCTGACAATGTCCTCACAATTCAACCATTCTCATGTGGTAAGGAACACCATCCTGGAATTGTAGTGACAGAGCAGTCTGCTGATACACCGATTAATCCGCAAATAAGATGCTAAAATGTCTGTAGTGTAAAGCAATTAATAATTTTTGCGTTCACCAGACCCCCTCAGCAGGGACGATTTGTTGTTTCGAGCTCAGACAGTGATTGCTCATCACAGATACTTCTCACTTACTGATACCATTCAAAGAGGCCACAAAATTTGTCCGTAGGGACAAAAGTGATGTCATCACCCTGATTATTTATCTAAGAACAGACACTTACGCAGGAGCTACCACCGGAGGAGGACGTGTGATTCAGTGGTGGAGGAAGAGCAGGGAGCTGATGATGATGATGAGAATTATGACACTCAATCATCTCAGTGGGAGGAAGAGATGGAAAGAACGAGGTCCTCTGGCACGCTGGCCAGAATAGTATGCTGCATGCTTGCTTGTTACATAATGACAGCTGTATCATTCACATGAAGCCACGCTTTTACACCCTCCCTATCAAAGCAAAATGGGCAAATGTTTTCCTCCTTCTGAAAGGGAGGCCAAATAAAAATTTTACCAGGAAACACTGTGTATGCAGTGTGCCGTAGCTTTTGGCAAGCAGACGCCTGCCGCCCCTATGCATGCGGCCCCTCTCTGCCACCCACAGAGTCACCCACCTTCTATCGTCTCTGCTGCCACAAGCAGCGGAAGCAGCAGCCAGTTCGGTATCCTCAACATGATGGAGTAATTCTTTCATGTGCAGCGCCAGGCTGAATCAAATCAGCAGACAGAGACCTACAGCCTCAACACCTAGGTTCAGTCCTACCTGGACCTGGCCTCCAGTGTATGTTCCCCGACCCCATGGACTTCTGGGCAGGCAGATTGGAACAGTGACAATAACTGATCCAGTATGATCTCTCTGTACTGTCTTTCCCAGCTTCCAGTGTCATCTCAAAGAGGGGTTTTAACACAGCAGGCAGCCTTGTGACCCAAACTGACTGAGTTGTCTTCCACCAGTGTATAAAACATAATTGTTGTTAAAATGAACACGGCATGAATTTGTGAGGATTTTCGCCTTGCTGACAGTGCCTCATCATACCACTGCCACTTCCTGCCTACCATGTTCATTACTGTACGGCTGCTGCTGCCGCCATCATGCCACTGCTGTAGGCCTGCCATCCATCTTGTTCTGTTCTTGGCCTGCCATCCATCTTGTTCTGTACCACTGCCTTTGTAAAAATTCAAGAAAATGTGATAACATCTTTTCATATCTGAGTCCTATGAGACTAGAAGATTTTAGATACAAATTTTCAGGCCAATCGGAGCAACTTCAATTCATGTAGAATTGTTTCACATACGAATCAAATTTTTTCAGAAATTCAAAAAATTTGACACAAAATGTATTTACCAATAAATTCACTCATCTCTATTGCCACCACATTCATGGACTGAAAGTAATTTATCAATGGGCTATAGTTTCCCCTTTGAGACTTGGCATAGAGCCCCTCCAGTAAATGTCCCAGAGATTGAGATCCTAGTGGCTCCCAATTTTGGATAGGTCAGAGTAAAATATTTACATTTCTTTCAAGCTATTAGACCTACCACACTGTAGCTTTATTTTTAAACACCTTTGTCTTTAGAACCAACATAACGGCAATAGAGTTTCACGGCATCCACATCTAATGATCATGATACACAGCAGATTTATTACAGTAATGCCAGCATGATAGTATCAGTGAACAATCTGCCACACAAGAGGTCATTCTGCAAAGTATATTGTTTCACACTATGATTCATCTTGATAACATGAAAGCAGACTATTATAGGTTGTTCTGATATTGCTTCCTCTTCTTCTACTCAGGAGTGACTCCATAGCTGCGGAGTATACAGTGCTATCTACAGAACACATTTCACAGCTCTCCATGGCATAATCTCAAGCCTAAATATTCACCTCTAGCAACAAGCAGCTAAGTACTACTATATCTTCAGCTAATCTATAACCTATAGACAGTGAGGAAAAGCATTTCTGTAAAGGGATTAATTATTTCTGTGCCAGATGTAGTTTCTTAGCAGACAGCTGAGTATCTGCATGGTCAATGCACTGGAGGTTAAACAACATCTGGCCCATCTTTATGAATAAAACCAGAACATATCTGATCGCAATCTGTGAAATGACACATTAAGATGCAATCATCTAGCCTAAGCAGTATATGATAACACCACCTTTTTTTGGTAGATATCTAAGCAAATATTACTTTTATTCATGAGCATTCAAATGTAAAAGGAGGAAATAAATAGCTTTTTTATTATTCGCCTCTAAAAGACTTTGCCCCATTTTTAGATAGTAATTTATACCTACTCTTGAATGCCAGAGAGTGCTGTTGCTTGGTGCCATGTGCAATATTTTAATCATACATACAAATAAGGCTTACTTGTTTTTCTTGGGGATATTAAGAACAACATATATCCAGTAAATTCAGTGAAGGTATATAGAGATGGCCTTGCGGTTTGCTCGGCGGTCATTTTACTGCAAACTTTACTCGTTCGCAATTCGCCGAACATGCTAACATATGGTGATATTCGCATGTGCCATATTTTTTTGCATAGCGCCGAACTTTGACCTATGACACATACTGTACATTAGGTAGGACAGGACAGCCAATTGAGACATTTCAGCACACTGACACCCCCCAACCCTATAGCAGAACCAGATCTGGCAGCCATTTTACATTATGTGTTTTGCCAGTGTAGGGAAAGGTTGCATTTTGCAGCAGGGACAGTTAGGGACACCAAACGCTAGCTAATAGGGCCACAAAAGTCCTTTTAACCACTTCAGCCCCGCTAGGTGAAACCCCCTTCATGACCAGAGCACTTTTTACACTTCGGCACTACACTCCTTTCACCGTTTATCGCTCGGTCATGCAACTTACCACCCAAATTAATTTTACCTCCTTTTCTTCTCACTAATGGAGCTTTCATTTGGTGGTATTTTATTGCTGCTGACATTTTTACTTTTTTGTTATTAATCAAAATGTAACGATTTTTTTGCAAAAAAATGACATTTTTCACTTTCAGCTGTAAAATTTTGCAAAAAAAACGACATCCATATATAAATTTTTCGCCAAATTTATTGTTCTACATGTCTTTGATAAAAAAAATGTTTGGGCAAAAAAAAAATGGTTTGGGTAAAAGTTATAGCATTTACAAACTATGGTACAAAAATGTGAATTTCCGCTTTTTGAAGCAGCTCTGACTTTCTGAGCACCTGTCATGATTCCTGAGGTTCTACAATGCCCAAACAGTAGAAAACCCCCACAAATGACCCCATTTCGGAAAGTAGACACCCTAAGGTATTCGCTGATGGGCATAGTGAGTTCATAGAACTTTTTATTTTTTGTCACAAGTTAGCGGAAAATGATGATGATTTTTTTTTTTTTTTTTTTTCTTACAAAGTCTCATATTCCACTAACTTGCGACAAAAAATAAAAAATTCTAGGAACTCGCCATGCCCCTCACGGAATACCTTGGGGTGTCTTCTTTCCAAAATGGGGTCACTTGTGGCGTAGTTATACTGCCCTGGCAATTTAGGGGCCCAAATGTGTGAGAAGTACTTTGCAATCAAAATGTGTAAAAAATGACCGGTGAAATCCAAAAGGTGCACTTTGGAATATGTGCCCCTTTGCCCACCTTGGCAGCAAAAAAGTGTCACACATCTGGTATCGTCGTACTCAGGAGAAGTTGGGGAATGTGTTTTGGGGTGTCATTTTACATATACCCATGCTGGGTGAGAAAAATATCTTGGTCAAATGCCAACTTTGTATAAAAAAATGGGAAAAGTTGTCTTTTGCCAAGATATTTCTCTCATCCAGCATGGGTATATGTAAAATGACACCCCAAAACACATTCCCCAACTTCTCCTGAGTACGGCGATACCAGATGTGTCACACTTTTTTGCTGCCAAGGTGGGCAAAGGGGCACATATTCCAAAGTGCACCTTTCAGATTTTGCAGGCCATTTTTTACACATTTTGATTGCAAGGTACTTCTCACACATTTGGGCCCCTAAATTGCCAGGGCAGTATAACTACGCCACAAGTGACCCCATTTTGGAAAGAAGACACCCCAAGGTATTCCGTGAGGGGCATGGCGAGTTTCTAGAATTTTTTATTTTTTGTCACAAGTTAGCGGAAAATGATGATTTTTTTTTTTTCTCTCTTTTTTCCTTACAAAGTCTCATATTCCACTAACTTGCGACAAAAAATAAAAAATTCTAGGAACTTGCCATGCCCCTCTCGGAATACCTTGGGGTGTCTTCTTTCCAAAATGGGGTCACTTGTGGCGTAGTTATACTGCCCTGGCAATTTAGGGGCCCAAATGTGTGAGAAGAACTTTGCAATCAAAATGTGTAAAAAATGACCGGTGAAATCCAAAAGGTGCACTTTGGAATATGTGCCCCTTTGCCCACCTTGGCAGCAAAAAAGTGTCACACATCTGGTATCGCCGTACTCAGGAGAAGTTGGGGAATGTGTTTTGGGGTGTCATTTTACATATACCCATGCTGGATGAGAGAAATATCTTGGCAAAAGACAACTTTTCCCATTTTTTTTATACAAAGTTGGCATTTGACCAAGATATTTTTCTCATCCAGCATGGGTATATGTAAAATGACACCCCAAAACACATTGCCCAACTTCTCCTGAGTACGGCGATACCAGATGTGTGACACTTTTTTGCTGCCAAGGTGGGCAAAGGGGCACATATTCCAAAGTGCACCTTTTGGATTTCACCGGTCATTTTTTACACATTTTGATTGCAAAGTTCTTCTCACACATTTGGGCCCCTAAATTGCCAGGGCAGTATAACTACCCCACAAGTGACCCCATTTTGGAAAGAAGACACCCCAAGGTATTCCGTGAGGGGCATGGCGAGTTCCTAGAATCTTTTATTTTTTGTCGCAAGTTAGTGGAATATGAGACTTTGTAAGGAAAAAAGAAAAAAAAAAGAAAAATCATCATTTTCCGCTAACTTGTGACAAAAAATAAAAAATTCTAGGAACTCGCCGTGCCCCTCACGGAATACCTTGGGGTGTCTTCTTTCCAAAATGGGGTCACTTGTGGCGTAGTTATACTGCCCTGGCAATTTAGGGGCCCAAATGTGTAAGAAGTACCTTGCAATCAAAATCTGTAAAAAATGGCCTGTGAAATCCGAAAGGTGCACTTTGGAATATGCGCCCCTTTTATTTTTTTATACAAAGTTGGCATTTGACCAAGATATTTTTCTCACCCAGCATGGGTATATGTAAAATGACACCCCAAAACACATTCCCCAACTTCTCCTGAGTACGGCGATACCAGATGTGTGACACTTTTTTGCAGCCTAGATGCGCAAAGGGGCCCAAATTCCTTTTAGGAGGGCATTTTTAGACATTTGGATCCCAGACTTCTTCTCACACTTTCGGGCCCCTAAAAAGCCAGGGCAGTATAAATACCCCACATGTGACCCCACTTTGGAAAGAAGACACCCCAAGGTATTCAATGAGGGGCCTGGCGAGTTCCTAGAAATTTTTTATTTTTTGCATAAGTTAGCGGAAATTGATTTTTTTGGTTTTTTTCTCACAAAGTCTCACTTTCCGCTAACTTAAGACAAAAATTTCAATCTTTCATGGACTCAATATGCCCCTCAGCGAATACCTTGGGGTGTCTTCTTTCCGAAATGGGGTCACATGTGGGGTATTTATACTGCCCTGGCTTTTTAGGGGCCCTAAAGCGTGAGAAGAAGTCTGGGATATAAATGTCTACGCATTTGGATTCCGTGAGGGGTATGGTGAGTTCATGGGAGATTTTATTTTTTGACACAAGTTAGTAGAATATGAGACTTAGTAAGAAAAAACAAAAACAAACAAAAAATTTCCGCTAACTTGTGCCAAAAAAATGTCTGAATGGAGCCTTACAGGGGGGGGTGATCAATGACAGGGGGTGTGATCAATGACAGGGGGGTGATCAATGACAGGGGGGTAATCACCCATATAGACTCCCGGATCACCCCCCTGTCATTGATCACCCCCCCTGTCACTGATCACCCCCCCTGTAAGGCTCCATTCAGACATCCGCATGATTTTTTACGGATCCATGGATACATGGATCGGATCCACAAAACACATGCGGATGTCTGAATGGAGCCTTACAGGGGGGTTATCAATGACAGGGGGTGATCAGGGTGATCACCCCCCTGTCACTGATCACCCCCCCTGTAAGGCTCCATTCAGACATCCGCATGATTTTTTACGGATCCATGGATACATGGATCGGATCCACAAAACACATGCGGACGTCTGAATGGAGCCTTACAGGGAGGTTATCAATGACAGGGGGTGATCAGGGTGATCACCCCCCTGTCACTGATCACCCCCCCTGTAAGGCTCCATTCAGACATCCGCATGATTTTTTACGGATCCATGGATACATGGATCGGATCCACAAAACACATGCGGACGTCTAAATGGAGCCTTACAGGGAGGTTATCAATGACAGGGGGTGATCAGGGTGATCAGGGTGATCACCCCCCTGTCACTGATCACCCCCCCTGTAAGGTTCCATTCAGACATCCGCATGATTTTTTACGGATCCATGGATACATGGATCGGATCCACAAAACACATGCGGACGTCTGAATGGAGCCTTACAGGGAGGTTATCAATGACAGGGGGTGATCAGAGTGATCACCCCCCTGTCACTGATCACCCCCCCTGTAAGGCTCCATTCAGACATCCGCATGATTTTTTACGGATCCATGGATACATGGATCGGATCCACAAAACACATGCGGACGTCTGAATGGAGCCTTACAGGGAGGTTATCAATGACAGGGGGTGATCAGGGTGATCAGGGTGATCACCCCCCTGTCACTGATCACCCCCCCTGTAAGGCTCCATTCAGACATCCGCATGATTTTTTACGGATCCATGGATACATGGATCGGATCCACAAAACACATGCGGACGTCTGAATGGAGCCTTACAGGGAGGTTATCAATGACAGGGGGTGATCAGGGTGATCACCCCCCTGTCACTGATCACCCCCCCTGTAAGGCTCCATTCAGACATCCGCATGATTTTTTACGGATCCATGGATACATGGATCGGATCCACAAAACACATGCGGACGTCTGAATGGAGCCTTACAGGGGGGTTATCAATGACAGGGGGTGATCAGGGTGATCAGGGTGATCACCCCCCTGTCACTGATCACCCCCCCTGTAAGGCTCCATTCAGACATCCGCATGATTTTTTACGGATCCATGGATACATGGATCGGATCCACAAAACACATGCGGACGTCTGAATGGAGCCTTACAGGGGGGTGATCAATGACAGGGGGGTGATCAGGGAGTGTATATGGGTGATCACCCGCCTGTCATTGATCACCCCCTGTAAGGCTCCATTCAGACGTCCGTATTTGTTTTGCGGATCCGATCCATGTATCCGTAAAAATCATGCGGACGTCTGAATGGAGCCTTACAGGGGGGTGATCAATGACAGGGCGTGATCAGGGAGTGTATATGGGTGATCACCCGCCTGTCATTGATCACCCCCCTGTAACGCTCCTTTCAGACGTCCGCATGATTTTTACGGATCCATGGATACATGGATCGGATCCACAAAACACATGCGGACGTCTGAATGGAGCCTTACAGGGGGGTGATCAATGACAGGGGGGTGATCAGGGAGTGTATATGGGTGATCACCCGCCTGTCATTGATCACCCCCTGTAAGGCTCCATTCAGACATCCGCATGATTTTTTACGGATCCATGGATACATGGATCGGATCCACAAAACACATGCGGACGTCTGAATGGAGCCTTACAGGGAGGTTATCAATGACAGGGGGTGATCAGGGTGATCAGGGTGATCACCCCCCTGTCACTGATCACCCCCCCTGTAAGGCTCCATTCAGACATCCGCATGATTTTTTACGGATCCATGGATACATGGATCGGATCCACAAAACACATGCGGACGTCTGAATGGAGCCTTACAGGGGGGTTATCAATGACAGGGGGTGATCAGGGTGATCAGGGTGATCACCCCCCTGTCACTGATCACCCCCCCTGTAAGGCTCCATTCAGACATCCGCATGATTTTTTACGGATCCATGGATACATGGATCGGATCCACAAAACACATGCGGACGTCTGAATGGAGCCTTACAGGGGGGTGATCAATGACAGGGGGGTGATCAATGACAGGGGGTGATCAGGGAGTGTATATGGGTGATCACCCGCCTGTCATTGATCACCCCCCTGTAAGGCTCCATTTAGACGTCCGTATGCGTTTTGCGGATCCGATCCATGTATCTGTGGATCCGTAAAAATCATACGGACGTCTGAACGGAGCCTGACAGGGGGGTGATCAATGACAGGGCGGTGATCAATGACAGGGGGGTGATCAGGGAGTTTATATGGGGTGATCATGGGTGATCAGGGGTTTATAAGGGGTTAATAAGTGACGGGGGGGGGTGTAGTGTAGTGTGGTGTTTGGTGCGACTGTACTGACCTACCTGTGTCCTCTGGTGGTCGATCCTAACAAAAGGGACCACCAGAGGACCAGGTAGGAGGTATATTAGACGCTGTTATGAAAACAGCGTCTAATATACCTGTTAGGGGTTAAAAAATTCGGATCTCCAGCCTGCCAGCGAGCGATCGCCGCTGGCAGGCTGGAGATCCACTCGCTTACCTTCCGTTCCTGTGAGCGCGCGCGCCTGTGTGCGCGCGTTCACAGGAAATCTCGCGTCTCGCGAGATGACGCATATATGCGTGACTGTGCGCAGGGCTGCCACCTCCGGACCGCACATCTGCGTTAGGCGGTCCGGAGGTGGTTAAGGACTGGTATAGGTGTGCTATCGATAGGTGTGATATAGAAGGGTTTGATATACTTATAATATACTTTATAACATAGAAATTATATTATAGTGTATTTGTATTGTGCAGCAGTTGTGGGCGGTTCTTCTGCAATACTGCAGCTATACAGAGAGACAAACGCTATTGGAACAACTAATTGGTGTGATATATCTGTTGCACCCAAAAAAAACTGCTTGAGGGCTGTGATACACCTGCTTCCACAAAATACTGATTGAGGGGTGCCATATACTTATTTCCGTCAAATACTGATTGAAGAATGCTATATACCTGTTTCCGCCAAATACTGATTGAGGGGTGCCATATACCTTCTTCCACAAAATACTGATTGAGACGTGCTATTGCTATATATCTTCTTCCACCAAATACTGATTGAGGGCTGTGATACACGTGCTTCCACAAAATACTGATTGAGGGGTGCCATATACCTGTTTCTGCCAAATACTGATTGAGGGGTGCCATATACATTCTTCCACAAAATACTGATTGAGGGGTGCTATTACCATATACCTTCTTCCACCAAATACTAATTGAGGGCTGCGATACACCTGCTTCCACAAAATACTGATTGAGGGGTGCCATATACCTGTTTCCGCCAAATACTGATTGAGAGGTGCCATATACCTGTTTCTGCCAAATACTAATTGAGGGGTGCCATATACTTTTTTCCACAAAATATTGATTGAGGGGTGCTATTACCATATACCTTCTTCCACCAAATACGAATTGAGGGCTGCGATACACCTGCTTCCACAAAATACTGATTGAGGGGTGCCATATACCTGTTTCCGCCAAATACTAATTGATGGGTGCTATATACCTGTTTCTGCCAAATACTGATTAATGGGTGCCATATACCTTCTTCCACAAAAGACTGATTAAAGGGTGCTATTGCTATATACGTTTTTCCACCAAATACTGATTGAGGGCTGCGATATACCTTCTTCCACAAATACTTCTCTTCTCTACAGACTTAGGCAAAGGGTGATTTAGAAAATGACAGGAAGAGGCAGACCGTTCCGCAGGGATGGTAGGGGTCGGGCAGGTGCACCAGGCCGGAGCCTAAGTGGGAAGTTGGAGAAGGCTTGGGCGATAACTTCAAAAGGCGCACCCAAGTTGGTTGAGTGGCTCACTCATCTTTCGACTTCTGCTCCATCCTCATCCTCTGTATCTTCACCCTCCTTACTCTCTTCTGGGTGCACCCCCAAAGACACCACCACCACTACCACCACCATAGCCCCTCCACTTGAGTCAGTGGAATTATTTTCCCATCTATTCCCAGACCTTACCGATGCGCAGCCATTCTTGGCAACGGATGAGGAAGAGGAGGTAGCAACGGCCACTACCCAGCGGTCTGATGACAGTATCCAGATCAGCCCAAGGAGAGTGGTCCCCGCTGTTGCTGCCTACTCTCTCATTTCAGTGGTGGCGATGATGACGTGTCGATGGACGCCATGTGTGTGCCTACAAGAGAGGAAGAGGAGGGGAGTTCAGAGGTATTAATGGAGTAGCAGATAGGAAGGAGAAGGAGGAGAAGCAGGCAGAACTCTCAGTGCACTGGAGGCAAAAAGCAGACTGCAAATGTATCTGGAGCAAGCCATCCACAATGCACGGTCACATCTTGAGCTCCCAGGACGCCGGCACATGGCTCCGCAGTGTGTGCTTTTTTTAACGTGTCAGCTGCTGATAATAGTGTTGCCATCTGCAGCCTGTACTGTCAACGCATATGTCGCGGTAAGCCCAACACTCACCTAGGGACCACCGCCTTAAGAGGGCAACTGGCCTACCATCACCGAGCCCAGTGGGAGCAACTTCATCAGACCTCAGAACCCACAAAGCCACACTCTTAGCGCTGCATGTCCTGCCTCTTCTCTTTCTCCTCTTTCCTCCGATTTGTCCTCCACCTTCCACAGTGCCGTTGTCACGTTCATCTGGCCCAAATGTTCAAGCGTAAAAAAATGGCTGACTGCTGGCTTGTCGGAACTGCTAGCCCGCCAACTACTGCCATATAAATTGGTGGATTCGGAGGCCTTTAAAAATTTGTGGCCATTGGCACACCGCAATGGAAGGTCGCTGGAAGAAAATATTTTTCCAAAAAGGGCATCCTGAACTATATGGCCACGTTCAGCAGCAAGTTAATATATCTCTAGCACACAGTGTCTGTGCCAAGATACATCTGACCACAGACACGCGGTCTAGCAAACACAGGAAGGGAAGGTACATAACTTTTACTGCACACCGCACACTTGCCTGAAAACCAAGGGCCACACCGATCCTGCACTGCTTTCAGCTCTGCAGTCACAGGCCGATCAGTGGCTTACCCCACTCAATTTGACAGTTGGTAAAGTGGTGTGCGACAATGGTGCCAATCTGCTGAGTGCGCTGAAAAGGGGCAAAATGATACACGTGCCGTGCATGGCACACGTCCTGAACTTAGTCGTGCAGCTATTCGTTGCCAAATACCTCAGGGTCTAGGACATCTTGCAGCAGGCCAGGAAAATCTCTGGCTATTTTAGAAGATTTTACACGGCCATGGCTCGCCTTGCTGACGTTCAGTGGTGACACTACCTGCCCGTCAGACGTCTGATTTGCAACTGCCCAACTCGCTGGAACTCCACCTTGTATATGCTTGATAGGCTGCTCCAGCAGAAACGTGCTGTTAACGACTACCTGTACGAACTCTGCGGCAGGACAGGTTCTGGGGAGCTTGTTTTTTTTCACCGATGCATGCAGACTTCTGTGGCCATTTGATGAGATCCCCAAACTGGTCAGTCGCAGCCAGGGAGCCATCATTGACATCGTACCTTACGCCTTCTTTCTGGAGCATGCATTGCATTGTGTCATTGATCAAGCTGTTGAGTAGCAGGAGCTGGAAGATGAGGAAGTCGCAATGCTGAATGAATTCCCAGGGGGGCTACTCCATCTGAGACAAGTCAGCAGGAGTCTGAAGAGGAGTCAGAGGAGGATGGTGGCTGAGGGAAAAAGAGGAGGAGCAAGAAGAGCAGGCTTTAAACTTTTCTGGGATCCCTGGTGTTGTCCATGGCTGGTTGGCAGGAAACCAAAGACGACATTCTCCTGGGCGATGAGCAGGAGCCAGGGCATTCCACTGCTTCCAATTTTGTACAAATGGATGCTCCAGTGTTTGAAGAGGGACCCCTGTATAAAAAGCATAAAGGTCAAGGACCTGTACTGGGTGGCAACATATTTAGACCCCGGTACAAACACAAAATGGCGGACATGTTACCAGCATCACAGAGGGTTGTCACAATGCATTTCTTGGCCTTGCTGCAAGAGCTGCCGCATTATGCTGTTGCGGGCACTGACAGAGGAATTTCCGACCACAGCAAAACAGATGTGGGTACCAATCCTACCACACCTGCAAAAAGAGGGCTGTTTAAAGATGTGTTGGTCACTTCAGATATGAGATCATTCTTGCAGCCAACCCATCGACAGCCGCCCTCCAGATCCCGCCTCAGGGAATGCCTTGACCGACAGGTGTCCGACTACATCAGGTTAATGGCCGATGCGGCCGCTCTGAGAAGCGAGGAACCCCTTGACTACTGGGTGTGCAGGCTTTTGGTTTTCCTGTCTAGAGTATCCTAATTGCTCTGTCTTCATACACGTTCACACAGTAGGCAGTCTGAAATTCAGCATAAACCATTCCTGTCTTCCAAATAAGAGGACTGCTCTTTGTAGTCTAACTTGTTTATTGGCAAAACAGGATTATTTGAGGATTTATCAATTGGTAAAACTATAAGAATACAAATAACATGAATAAATATATAGCATAGCATGTACTGTAACATTTGCATAACACTGAAGCACATGGTAAAATGGCTGCCTGACATAAGATTGCATGTCTAACATCTAACCGTATAACAACTTCCCTGAGACAATGATAACTAGCTGAACAGCTCTGCATAACATAATGTCCATGAAACAAAGATAGACCTCTCACCAGATATGATTTTACCAGGATGGTGGAGTTTAAGAAGGACATATGCAGGAGAACAGCTCTGTACTGTGTCCTGGAGACTTCTCTTTCCCAGGATGCTTTGCACTCCTACAATACAGCAGTCTTTGAAACAAAAAAAAACAAGGAGCAATACAATTTAACACAGCTAGATGGTGCTATTACCACATTAATCACCACAGAAATAGCAAAACTAAAGCAGACGTGAAATATAATCTTCCCTAACCCTGCTGGGCAGAACAACAGACACCACCACTAGGTCCCTCTTTCTTAACAACCGATTTTTGTCAATTATGGGATCAAGCTTCTTTAAAGCGCTATCCTTGGAGACTATTTGACCTTTGCTGAGGTAGTCTATTTCCTTAGCATGACATTCAGTTTGCATAGTGCGAATTATTATGTTTTTGGCCTTTTCTAGATTAGAAGCATTTGCAGTGATGCCAACCTTTTCAGAGCATCTGGCTTACAGGTAATGTCAATTTGTAAGACTGAGCTATATGAACTTGACAGGCTATAGCACGAACAAGCGACATCCAGGTGAAAAACCTGTCAAAACAATAAGATCTGAGTTGCTGGTCCGAAGTTACTGTACGTAGAACAGACACTTCAGGTTGGATTTCTTTATCGACATCTGGGTCTACCAATTTAAAAGCATCGGATCCGATGCTGCAAGACGTTGAACGGTATGGGAATGCAGGACCCGTAAACCATGTTGTGTCCTTAAGGTGGCTCACTGCAACAGATCTAGTCATGTGGTCCACGGGATTATGCTGTGTAGGCACGTAGTGCCACTGTTTAGGACAAGTGGATCTCCTGATCCTTAGCACCCAATTGCTGACATAGATGTAAAAGCGTCTGGTATTGTTGCAAATATATCCTAGGACTACCTTGCTGTCCATGTAGAAGTCAACTTCCCCGATTTCCAGGTTCATTCCTGATGTTAAAAGTTCAGCCAACTCCACTGCAAGCACAGAACCGCAGAGCTCCAACCTGGGAATCATGTGTTTGTGTTCGCGGAGTGGCGTCAGTTTGGTCCGGCTCATGACAAATCCTATATGGCGTTGTTTTTTTACATCAATGGTCTTTAGGTATACTATGGCTGCAACTGCCTTGACTGAAGCATCGCAGAAAATATACAGTCTTTGCATCTTGACTTCAGTTGATGGCACGGAAGCATATGGTCGTGCCACATGAAGGCTGGTCAAATCTTCGAGAGACTTCTTCCAATCTCTACACAGGTCCTTTTTGTCCATGGCAAGTGGATCATCCCAATCAGACGTCTCTGTGGTAAAGTCCCCTACCATCAATTTACCTTGGATGGTAACAGGCACTACGAATCCCAGAGGATCATATAAGCTGTTTATATTGGACAGAACTCCTCTACGAGTGAAGGGCTTTTCTTCTTTGCTGATTTGGAAGGTGAATATGTCTGCCTTTAAATCCCAGAGCAAACTGCGGCTCCGCTGCATGGGAAACGAGTCAGTGCTAAGATCCAAGTCCTTTAGATCACTTGAATGGTCTTGGGGTGAGAAGGCTTCAATTAAATCACAGCTGTTGGAGGCAATTTTGTGCAACCTCAGATTAGATAAAGCGAGAATCTCGTGAGCCCTTTTCAGGAGACTGATTGCGGTCTCGTTCGTGGGTGTGGATTTGAAACAGTCGTCCACGTAGAAATCTTTTTCTACAAATGATCTGACATCTGACCCCTACTTTGATCCACCCTCTCGGGCTGAATGTCTGAGACCGTAGCTAGCGACTGCAGGGGAAGGATTGTTTCCGAAGATGTGCACTCTCATTCGGCACTCTGCAATGTCTTCACTGGGGTCGTTGTTGCTGTACCAGAAGAACCTCAAGTATTTTCTGTGTTCTTCCTTGACAAGGAAGCAGTGGAACATCTGTTGTATGTCAGCCAGAAATGCTACGGAATCTCTGCAGAAGCGTAGAAGTACCTCCAGAAGTCTGTTGCTGAGGTCTGGACCAGACAGTAAGACATCATTTAGCGAGATGCCTTCGCACCTGACGCTCGAGCCGATTAATACTCGTATCTGCCCTGGTTTTTTAGGATGATAAACACCGAATATAGGTAAGTACCACCACTCCTCGGAGTCTTGGAGCGTAGGTTCTATTTCTACATGGTTGTTCTGGAATATTCTTTCCATGAAGGTAAAAAAAAAGTTCTCTCGTCTCTGGTGTCTTCTGAAATTTGTATTTGAGGGAGATAAATCGACTGTAGATAAGTTCTTTGTTGTTAGATAAGCATTGTCTCTGGGGTTTAAACGGTAATGGTGCGCCCCAGCTTTTTGACTTGTCTTTTTCTATTCCTTGATCCATGATATCCAAGAACAGCCTGTCTTCTATGGACATTGCAAAACTGTTGTCTTCTCTTGTCCTGTGGAAGACTGTGCACCCAAAGTTATCTTGCTCACCATTGCAGGTGTGGTCTTCACAGGAGGTATCTGCAAAAGGACAAGGCACAGGTGCACTGTGTGGCAGTTCTTTTATCAGGAAACTACTGTGACATGGCTGGAATAGGAAGGGACGTCCATTTTCAAGTGTGTTGGTGAGCATACTGTTGACTGAAGTCAGCTGGTGTGCTCCTCCTAGACAGACGTCTCCTATGATGACCCATCCTAGGTCAAGTCTCTGAGTGTGTGGACCGTTCTGGGGACCGTTAATCTGTCCTCTAGCCTTGTGCACTTGTAAGATGTATCTTCCAAAGAGTAAGACTAATGGGGCTTCTGGGTCCAAGTCTGGTATCAGGTGAACTATACTCCTCAGGTGGGGGTGGCATGCCGCTACCTCTGGTGTAGGTATCTCAGACCGTTTGTCAGGAAAGTGATTGCACTCCAGTATGGTTGGCAGTAATAAGCATGTCTGACCATCTATGGACTCCACCTTGTACCCAGTTGCTTTCCTCCCAGCCATCTCAATGGTACCTGCACATGTCCTTAAGGAGTAGGGAGAACCAGGCCCTACGATGTTGACGGTATCGAATAAGGTGGATTTAGCTAAAGATTGCATATTCCTTGATTGCCTTATCTTTGTGGTCGACCTGATAGACTCTGACAAGGCAGATTTTTTAGCAGGAATTCCCTCCTGCGAGTCTTTTACAGATCTCAGTACAGTGAGAAGTGCCTACTGCGGTGTCTACGTCAGTGTCTATCTGCTTCCCATCATGCTCCTCTGCTTGGGATGCTACCTGAGAGGGTGGTCCAGGGTGCAAAGCTGTGTTGTGGTCTGTGCTACCGTATTCTGTGCATGTCACACTGACCTTACAGTTACTGGTGAAGTGTGATGTTGTAGCGCAGCACCTGAAGCAGATGTTTTCTTTGAGGAATTCTTTGCGGTCCTCTAAAGACTTCTCCCTGAAGGCTCTGCATTTTAGTAGAGAATGTGGTTTCTTCTGCAGGGGGCATTCTTTAGTAAGATCTTTGTGTTTGTTCTCTTCTTGAGAAGACTTAGACGGCCTATATAGAGAACCTATGGAAGCATCATTAGTTTTGTGGACTGCCACTGGTGTTTTATGAGGTTTGACACCAGGACAATGTAAAGTCAAAATAGGGATCATTTCTGTTGAGTAACAAAGTCTACAAATACCATGAAGGGGGGGAATGGTACATTGTGAAACTGTGTATAATGGGAACCATGCTTGTTCCACTTTTCCTGTAGATTATAAGGGAGTTTTTGGACAATTGGATTGACACCTCTGGCGGTGTCCAGAAATACTAGCCCCAGCAGATCTCCTTCAGCCTGAGCAACCTGTACCTCTACTAACAAGTCGATGAGTTCCCTGAGCTTCTGGTAACCCCTACTCACTATTCTGGGAAAATTATCAATTCTCTTATAAAGCATTTTTTATAGCTTATGATAGTTTATATTAATATCTTTGATTCTTTTGGCATGTTCAGCAGACTCGCTTCCATGCCGTTTTACCAACAGATCTAACTCCTCACTAAAGGAAAGATTTAGGTTTCTTATGGCGTTCTGGAAGGAGGCTCACCATGCCCTGTAGTTCTCACGGTGATCGGTGAACTTTATAAGTCCTTTGGTAATCAGCTCCCATTTAGCAAAGAACTTAGAGTGTGTTGTTGCTATGCTGCATGTGTGGTTTATCACCATACCTTTTAGGGGTTTCTGGCTTAAGGCAGTCTGTATAATACCATTCTGGTATAGCTATTGGTTGTAGCTTTTGTTCTGCAGGGTGGTAGTTGTGGTCATCATCGATTTGTTGCATACCGTCCTGCTTGAGGTACTGTGGTTCAAAGTAGGATCTTTGATACTCTGTATAGGCTGGCTGGTATACTGGATCATAGTTGTCATCTGTCTTGGGATGCTGATGGACATATTCTGAGACACGCTGTGCTGGATCTTGTTCATCTAGGTCTGGCCCAAGTACTTTGCTGTGTTTCTCGGATCTGGGAAACTCCATGGCTCCTAGGAACTCTGCTTTGGCTATTGCAGCTGCAGCTTCTTTCTCATCAGCAAGTTTTTCCAGTGACGCTTGCAGGCATGCTGTCTCTTCTTCCAGTGACGCTTGTCAGCGTACTCTCTCTTCTTTCAGTAATGCTCTCTCTTTTTCCTTTGATGCTTGCAGTCATGCTCTCTCTTCTTCCAGTAGCGCTCTCTCTTTTCTTTTGACACTTGCAGGAATGTGCTCTCTTCTTCCAGCAATGCTCTCTCTTTTTCCTTTGACACTTGCAGGAATGCTCTCTCTTTTTCCCTTAACACTCTTTCTTTAGTTGCATCTCTTGTGCCGCAAAGGAAGACCTTACTTTTGCAGCTTCAGCTTCTGCACTGGCGAGAGCAGCCTTTTCTTTTATTGAGGACTTGCTATAGCAGCTTGCTCGTGACCTGGTCCTGTATGATGATGCCTAGCTAGCGGACATTGTGTGCCTTTTTCTGGCTGCTTAATGTCTCTGTGCGGACTTAGCGTGGTTTGGATCATGTGTTGCCCAAAAATTGAACCATAATCTTCACAAAGTGAAAATCCATAAGCTTTATTAATAACACAAAACAAATACATACATGATGGTAAAACGCAGCACAAAGGTGGAACACAAAGATGAGGAACAGGACCAAAGGGGGGGTTGAGAGGTCAGCACACCAACAAGCAGGGAAAAGAATACAAGATGGTAAACACCTCAGAATAATAAGCCCCAAACAATGCTGCAATTAGGCTAATATAAGGATAAAAAGACTTGGTGATTAAAAAAGATAATAAGCATACCCTGAATGGTGTGTTGATCTCTCAGCCACCTCCTGACCGGTAATTATTTATCTCTGTCTGGTAATAATTGGGTGGCAGTGGTTTGGATCATGCTGCGCTGGCTGGGGGATGCACTCTTACTTCTTGTAACTGTATGGCAATCGCTTCAATCTTGTATGCAGGACCGCGTGTGTGATGGCAGCTCCATATAGTCAGATCCATTATCGCTGATGACTAGCATCTGTTTTACTGTTCTGTCTTTATACACGTTCACACACTGTGCAGTCTGACAGTCAGCATAAACCATTCCTATCTTCCAAATAAGAGGCTGTTCTTTGTAGTCTAACTTGTTTATTGGCAAAACAGGAGTATTTGATGATTGGTCAATTAGTAAAACCATAAGAATACAAATAACATGAATAAATATATAGCATAGCATGTACTGTAACATTTGAATAACACTGAAGCACATGGTAAAATGGCTGCCTAGCATTAGATTGCATGTCTAGCATCTAACAGTATAACAACTTCCCTGAGACAATGATAACTACCTCAATAACATGATGTCCCTGAAACAAAGATAGATTTCTCACCAGATATGATTTTACCAGGATGGTGAAGTTTAAGATGGAGATATGCAGGAGGACAGCTCTGTACTGTGTCCTGGAAACTTCTCTTTCCCAGGATGCTTTGCACTCCCACAATGCTTTGTACCACCCACAATACAGCAGTTTTTGAAACAAGAGAAACAAGGTGCAATACAATTTAACACCGCCAGATGGTGCTATTACCACATTAATCACCGCAGAAATAGCAAAACTAAAGCAGACGTGAAATAGAATCTTCCCTAACCCTGCTGGGCAGAACACTAATACTGCATCCAGATGCATACTATAAGGATATATGCATCACTCTTTGCTAAACCACATGTCACATTCCAATAGGCTCATTTGTATTTTTAGGTTGTACAGGTGACACCCAGGGCTTTGCTAATAAAGTGAGAGTCTTCTGCCATTTGGAGTTGGAAGAAGTGGAGGAAGGCTCAAATACCACCATAAGACATGTCTTCTCATTCTTTTACCCCTAGACTAAATTTTAAGATCTAGAGCATTGCAGACAACATGGTTAGATCCCTTGTTGGTTAGATCCCTTGACACTATGAATTTTTGCATATCCAAAGCTATTCTGCAGGGGTTTGTTTGGAAGTGAGAGAGTCTCACAATAAATATTAAAATGGAGGCCCCTTTTTGTGCTGGCTAGATCCCAAGATCCCTTGTCCCAGTTCCCACCCCATTAAAATAAATTACTAAACCAAACCGGGTCTGAACCTCCTTTCTTTTTTGGTATGGGCTACCTCTACAGTGAATTGTAAATTTGAGGTCTTGCCCTCGTTAATTGCTAATGCCAATTTTTCCCCTATCAAAATTATGGTCTAGAAGCTCTAGAAATGCATTCATATTAACTAAAATGTATCAAAAAGAGAATCCATCAACAGATTAGCTTAGGCCTATCCAAAAAAAAAAAAATTATGGATTTTTCTTTAACGACTTCCCGACCGCCCATTGACTATAAATGTCCTTGGGCAGTCGGTTTATCTTTGAATGGACGTTCTGGAACGTCCATTCAAAGATGGCAGCTGCACGCTAATTGACAGCAGTGCACCTCAGTGACAGCAGTGCACCTCAGAGAGAAAGTAGGGACCGTTCCTGGGTTTTCCTACCTTCTATATCGCTGTATACACAGCGCTCAATGAGCGCTGTGTATACAGATCAGGAAGCTCTATGCCGCTTCCTGTATCGGCCCGGTGGTCATGGGAGCGGGTGAGTGCAGGAGCTGTCGGGTCTGTCATAGACCTCAATCAGCCCTGCACTGAGGCTGTACAGCGCTGTATTATGCTGTACAGCCTCTCTGGGGGGTGTATTTCCCCTGTAACTGGGGCTACTATGTAAGCCCCAGTTACAGGAGAAATCAATAGTTAAAAAAAGATCATAGCCAGAAAAATAATAAAATATGGCTCCATAAAAATTGCAACACAAAAACATGAATTTTTTCAAAAAATGCTCTTATTGTGTAAAATGTAAAACAATAAATAAATAATAGATATTTGGTTATCGCTGCGTCCATAACAATTGGCTCTACAAAAATATAATATGATCTACCCATCAAGTGAATAGTGTAAAAAATAAATTATGCCAAAACTTTTTTTGGTCACCTCACCTCACAAAAAAAAACATATCAATCAATCAAAAAGTCATATGTACCCCAAAATGGACTAGCAATAAAAACATCACTTCTTCCCACAAAAAACAAGACTATAGCCAGAAAAATGAAAAAAAAATGGCTCTACGAAAATTGCAACACAAAAACATGATTTTTTTTCTAAAAATGTTTTTATTCTGTAAAACGTAAAGACCGGATCTATAAACATATCACATGATCTACCCCATCAAGTAAACAGTGTAAAAAAATATAGAAAAATGACACCAAACTGCTTTTTTTTGTCAATTCACCGCCCAAAGATGAGATAAAATGCAACCAGAAAGTCAAATGTACCCCAAAATGGTGCCAATAAGAACTACAAATTGTCTCGCACAAAGTAAGCCCTCACTCAGCTCATTCAACAAAAAATAAAAAAAGTTGTTGCTCTTAAAAAAGTTACAGAAAATTCCATGTTAGAAAATCCAGATGCCGCTCCTTCCCTTTTGGGCCCTGATGTATCCCCAAATAACAGTTTATGACCACAATTGGGGTGTTACTGTATTCATGAGAAAGTGGTTAGCAGTTTGGGAGGGATATTCTCCTGTTGTCTTTTGTGAAAAAGGAAAGTTTGGGCTTAAAGCACCATTTTATTGTAAAAAAAAAATTAATTCTTTGTTTTCACACCCAAGTATTAAAATTCTACAAAACAGCTGTTGAGTGAAGTGCGCGCTACACCCCTTAAAAATTTCTTGGGTGGTGTAGTTTACAAAATGTGGTCACTTTTTGGGGGGTTTCACTGTGGGGTTACCTCAGGGCCTCTGCAATATGGTGCCCAAAAACCATTCCAGCAAAATCTGCCCTCCAAAAATCATATGGCTCCTTGCTTTCTGTGCACCAAACAGCCTTATGCAACCACATATTGGGTGTTTCTGCAAACTCCAGAATCAAGGTAATAAATACTGAGGTTTGTTTTGTTGTTAACCCCTGATGTGTTCCAGGAAAAAAAATATTAAAATGGAAAATATCCCAAAAAAGGTGACATTTTGAAATTTCACCTCTATTTTGCTTCAATTCCTGTGGACAACCTAAAGGGTTAACAACATTTCTAAAACCAGTTTTGAATAGTTTGAGGGGTGTCATTTTTAAAATGGGGTCATTTATGGGTTGGGTCTATTATGTAAGCCCCACAAAGTAACTTCAAAACTGAACTGGTCCTTAAGGCTACTTTCACACTAGCGTTGTTTTAATCCGGCGTTCAATTCCGACACTGGAACTGCCCGCCGGATCCGGAAAAACGTGTGAAAACGGATTACATTTGAATCCTGATCAGGCTTTCGATCACAATGGAAAAATGCATTGGAAAAAACGGATCCGCCATTTATGGACTTTAACTTTTTTTTCACATTTTTCGGGTTTAACATGCAAAAGCCGGATCCGTTTTGACTGAACACACGGGGCCGGATCCGGCGTTAATGCAAGTCAATGGGAAAAAAGCCTGATCAGGCGTTCAGTCAAAGTGTTCAGGCTTTTTGGCCGGAGGTAAAAATACTGCATGCTACGTTTTTCTGAAAAGCCTGATCAGTCAAAAAGACTGAACAGAAGACATCCTGATGCATCCTGAAGGACTGACTCTCCATTCAGAATGCATTAGGATAAAACTGATCAGTTCTTTTCCGGATTTGAGCCCCTAGGACGGAACTCAGCGCCGGAAAAGAAAAACGCTAGTGTGAAAGTACCCTAAAAAAGTTGACTATGGAAATTTTCTTAAAAATGGCAAAAATTGCTTCTAAAATTCTAAACCTTCTAGAAAATTAAATTAAAATTACATTACTAAAATAATGCCAACATAAAGTAGACATATAGGGAATGTTAATTAATAAATATTTTATGAGGCATCCCTATCTGTCTTAAAAGCAGAAAGATTCAAATTTAGAAAACAGTGAAGAGAGATTTAAATTTAGAAAACTGAATATTTTCATATTTTTGTTAACTTGGATTTTTTCTTATAAATAAAGGTAAAACACTCTACTTTACCATTAACATGAAGTACAATGTGTCACGAGAAAACAATCTCTGAATGACTTGTATAAGTAAAAGTGTTCCAAAGATATTACCACATAAAGTGACACATGTCCGATTTTCAAAATTAGGCCTGGTCAAGAAGGGGGTAAAAGGGCCCGTTCTGGAAGTGGTTAAATCGGAATGTCAAGTCTGTGCAGCCAGAAATGCCATTGAATGAGCCAAGTATACATGCAGGGCTATTGCATTTTTTTATAAATTGTTACTCATTGAGTCATTGAAACAGAAGTGGAAACAACTCAATGCCTAACTTAAAAAATGTATAAATTCTAAATTAACTTAAAACCATGAGTGATATTGAACCTGTATTGTTATTCCGACACAGTAGGACATTGAACATTTATTTCGTTCAATGATTTGGAAAAAAATCATCCCTTATCTTTTGTACTTTTTTAAATTATAAAGTTGGTTTTATCTCCAAATTATTTCTGAAGTATATGTAGTGGAAATAAGGTCCATAACTAGATTCATGTTGGAACAGGTACTATTAGAAGCAAGATTGCAGGAAAGGCTTACTGTTCTACATGTGACATTCAAACAAATCATAATATGTGTAATCAGATATCTATCTGAGTGCAATACATTAAAAAAGCAATATTTTCGAAAGTGTGCTGTGAGATGCAGGTGACATAAATTGTATCAGTGCTGCTCAAAATAATCCTGTACAATGAGATTTGTGCAAGAAGAATGTGATGCTTTCAAAATGGTATCTCACTATTTCTTCCATTCTATTTTCAGTGACAGAGCATTTATCTTACAAGTATAGCAGGGGAATTATTAGACTTTGGCTAAGATTATGTCTAAGTAAGAGGTATTGCAGATTTTTTTTTTATGCCTTAGAAATAATTTGCACAAAAGTCATGGACAAAAGTAATTTTAAAGAAAATTGCTCATCTGAAAGGAATAATGATGACCAATAAATTGTGGTTAGAGTTCCTAAAATGGCAGGTTATTGTATCACTAGAGAAAAGGCATTTAGAAAGATACCGGGCTATGAGCTCTCCGCAAAGGTTCATGTATCTGAAGGGAAATGAAAGGACAAGTGTTCAAGGTATCATTTAAAAAGGAAAATCTTTTACTTTATAATTATAGTAGGAGTACAAATTTAAATACAATACTGAGTTTATAAGTCCTATGTGATAGCACTGCTTGGAAGAAATTTGTATAGGTTGCTCTAAAATGAAATCTGTCACCAGGATAATCACTATTGAAGTAATGCCATAGCCAAATAGCACTTAGTACCTTATTTCCAAATGTGCCTTTGTTCCAGCAATAAATGTTTTTTATCCTCTGAAAATCCAGTTTATTTGGTATGCAAATGAGCCAGTAAGGTGCCCAGAGGGGCACCATTCTTGCAGGAAGGAGTCCAGGCACACCTCCTGCCACATTGTGTCCACCCACCCCTCCTACATCACATTCAAGCCATAACTCTGCCCCCCTTTTACCTGCTCTCAGCATGAGGTTGGGCTTGGGCACTAGCAGGAGGCATGCCGGGGCTCCTTCCTGCAAGAGTGATGCCCCTCTGGGCACCGTACTGGCTCATTTGCATACCAAATAAACTGGATCTTCAGAAGATAGAAAACATCTATTGCTGAAACAAAGGCACATCTAGAGATACGGTACTAAGTGCTATTAGGCTATGGCTCTACTTCAGTAGCTATTATCCTGGTGACAGATGGTTTTGCCTGATAAAAGTGTTGCTAACACTACTACGGAGCACTTACTAGCACACAGACTAGGACCTTAAGTGAGTTAAAGCAAAACAATTACTTTAATAATGATTAATGATAATAAAATTATGGTTGACAGTAAGAGTTATCATAATTATAAAACTACAGTTATCTTGACTATCATAAGTAAGTAAGATTAAAGCATCAATACATCGCCAGATAATTTTAGCATCACCCGTTGCCCCCCAATCAGCACAGGGAAGAATCTGGGAACAGCGCAAGGCACGTCTGCCGCGTCTTCAATGAATCCCAAATTCCCTGTGGAAACCCCTCTAATTTTATAAGCAAATATGATTTCATAAACTTGTTGGGCATGTAAGTGCGTGATCATATTTACTTGACCATACGCAGAGAAAAAAGTCTTATTATGAGAAAAGTCTTATTATGAGAAAAGTATTATCATAAGAAAAGTCTTATTATGGGAAAAGTTTTATTATGAGAAAAGTATTATTATAAGAAAAATCTCATTATGAGAAAAGTCTTATGAGAAAAAATCTTATTATGAACACTTCATGTGTTCATGCACAATAACTTGTTTTCCTGACTTGTGACAATGCCTGAGAATCTTCTTTGTTTTCCTGAACTCCAGTACCCTCAGTACTTTTCCACTTATATACAGTACATGGCTATACTAACTAAGGTTTCATGACTACTTGAGTGTCAATCACCATTATTCCACTCATTCTTATACATTTGTATTACATTTGTATCACAAACGGCCCTTGACTGAAACTCAATTAGTATATGAAACCATGACCAATTGTGGCCTTTGACAACATGTTTTATAAGCCAGGTATATGTTCCAAATGGACAAGATCACAATAACTATCATGATCACCAAAAGAGGGTGTACCAAAAAGTTCAAGACTTTGGTAGCAGATGGCCAGTATCCCAGGAAGACATCCCACCAATGATGTGATGTAGCCTCCTGTATACTTGATCCCATCCTTACAAGTTTTTCACCTACTATGGTCGTGGTCACCATATGTTGAGCAAGAGTTTTTCAAATATTTTATATGATCTTTCACAAAATTTGATTGATTTATGATATATCATTTGGTTAAATTAAAGTCTCATTGGGGCACATCAAGCAATTCCGCAGACCAATAATGTGATACCACTTCTTCTCTGTCTCCCTGCAATACAAATGTTTCATTTAGCCAAGTAATGGAAGACAGATTTCTAATACATCCTGAGAAAGGAATGGTCATGTTCCGTACCACTGGAGTATTAGTAATCATACAAATGGTCTGTGGAGCCACTTCAACCATCATTGTGTAAGTCAAAGGTAGAAAATTCCACTTACATACATTTTCCGTATTCTGCAATAAACATGGTTCATATACAGCAGATTGCAATTTACATATACTACCTTCTAATGTCTGATCACACAGAGATAAATCATGAGTCCTGTTATCCTTAACTATATGAGTGCTATATAAATCTGGGCTCCAATAATGTTGAGTCCCAGCTGCACCTATGATTAATGGCATCACTACATATCTGCACATAATATTTGATTTAGTAACATTTTAGGCTACTTTCACACTAGCGTTCAGAGCGGATCCGTCTCAGACGGATCCGCTCATATAATGCAGACGGTGGCTCAGTTCAGAACGGATCGGTCTGCATTATATTGTTAAAAAATGTCTAAGTGTCAAAGTAGCCTGAACGGATCCGTCCAGACTTTTACATTGAAAGTCAATGGGGGACGGATCCGTTTGAAGATTGAGCCATAGTGTGTCATCTTCAAACGGATCCGTCCCCATTGACTTACATTGTAAGTCTGGACGGATCCGCACGCCTCCGCTCGGCCAGGCGGACACCCGAACGCTGCAAGCAGCGTTCAGGTGTCCGCCTGCTGAGTGGAGCGGAGGCTAAACGCTGCCAGACTGATGCTTTCTGAGCGGATCCGCGTCCACTCAGAATGCATTAGTGCTGGACCGAAGCGTTCGGGACCGCTTGTGAGCCCCTTCAAACAGAGCTCACAAGCGGACACCCGAACGCAAGTGTGAAAGTAGCCTTACATGATTACAGTGCCTAAACAGGTAGCATCACTGCAAACCATATTTTGAGCTTCCAGAGGTATCCAACTAGACCTAGGAATGCTAGAATTGAATACGGCCTTACACACTTGTTCATTTCCTGTCATTAACATCGTCTGCATATTAACTTTTTGTTGCTGTTGATAAAGGGTCTGCAATGTACACACTATACAATTTATAAATTTGGTCACATTAACATCAAATCCCAAAGCAAAATTATTTGAAGCATTTATAAGGTTATTCATCATACTATCTACTCCAGCAGAAATTCTAGCTGGATGAAAGATAGTAGGCATCCACTTAGATTGCAAGATTAGCACATCATTGATTTTACTTCCTGCATTGTTCATTCTTGTTTTCTAAAGTTTCAATGTCAAAGCCATTTATTGTCCCTGTTAGTGAGCCGTATCCTGCCAGCAATGTGTCATACCACGCCCTCTTTCTTCTGGCTTTATATTCTGTTGAGGGTGGAAACAACACTTGAGCATGTTGGCCCACCTTTTCACAGGTAGATGGCAGTCTTTTAATATGTCCAGAATGTAGTACAACTGTGTTTGGATTCACAAACACCAAATATTGACTCCACCACCATTCTCGACCTTGGATGGTAAAAGCATTATTGTAGGACAAAACATTAATATCTGTCAAATTGAATTTGAAAGTTGTATTAGGTACAGTCTTATTAGCAAACTCTTTTACAATATTAAATCTTGCAGTCCAATTTAAGGCAGGAAAATCAGCAGGTTGCTGACAGCAAGTAATGTTTACTTTGGACCATACAACAACTTTTCCTGTTCCTTCATGTACACCATAAGAAGGTCACTAGCTCCTATCTCCCGGAGCTCCGGCCCAAAGTTTTCCATCTAAAGTAACATTTATTATGCGACAGGCTTGGTTATCTGGACACGTGTAGCTGTCTCGGGTGCGATTCTGTATAGAATATGTCCATCCCCATCTTTGTGTTGAACGTCCGGTGTTAGATATCTTAAAACCTGGTGTCCAGGCTCCAACCTCGAAAACGGCCAACAACATGATACCAAGGACTCCAATGGGTAAAACAGGTTTTTCTCTGTTCTGTAACGAAATAACATAGTGTAAATCATTCACGCAGATAACATTTCTCTTGGGGAACATAGTTCCATTTTTCTTTTCCTGGTTTCATTATTAATAATGTTCTGTCCTGGCCACCTTTTCTCCTCCCTCCCCTCTATGTCATCTAAGTGCAAACCTCCGGGCTGGGCCGTTTGAACCTTCCTCCACCGGTCATTGTCTCCTTAACACCGCATGAGGTTAGATCCCTGGTGTTAATTGAACTTTCAGCTTGTAACCCATAACCATACATACATGAAAACAAACAAGTCTGACACTACAGATAACACATGTAGGTCCCACAAGGAACATTTCAACACACAAACATAACTTAGTTCCCAAAATCTCCCAAATAAAAAGTTCCCATAGCGCATTACAAAAAAAAAAAACATCGCAAGCACCTTCACAATTTCAGTTCTTGCTACAGCCTCATATATTCATATATCACACACAGTTCATGGCCACATGGACAAACTTCACACCCAACTTCAACACATCTATCCTGGTGTCTGATCATTCAAAATCCTTGGAAGGCATCATCAGACACTCAACAGCCTCCACACTGTGCCTCTTATCTCACGCAGGTGGACAGCCCCCATTATCTGCAATCATACAAGTATCCAGATATTCATAACCACACCCAGAACTGGATGAGAGAGGGAGAGAAACATATATAAACTCAATTGCCCGTTTCTTGGCAAACTCCACATTCTTAATATATTCTCTCCTACAAAGTAACACGAACAAATGTAAATCTAGTTATTCAAGACAAAACATAAAAAGTGCATGTTAACAGAATAAAACAACCCAATCAATACAAAGCCACATTGATTCATTTATGTAAGGGATATCCCACATCATATAGTGTACAATTATTAGTCATTAAAACCACTTAGTCAATTATTATAAATACCAAAATAAAAGATAAAAGAGCAACTTGTGAAATAGGAAAAAAAATAATATGTATTATCTCCACTCTGTTTCTTCTATTCCGCAATCTGTATTAAATCAAGGAAAGACAATTAACAATGCAACATTTCAAGTCCTAGTTTATTCACTTACATAATTCATTTAAGAATACCTCTGTCTCCTGTCAACATACTTTTATTCAGTTAACCACCATTGTCCTTCACAGGGCAAATACTTCTTTCTCTTTTCCAACCATCACTTTCTGCATACAGTTTAGAACTTCTACCGGATCTACTTCATGCAATGTTGACAACCAATTTCCACACAATGCACCCCAATTGGACCAATTGGTGGCTATAATGTAGTATAGAGCTTTCTCCCGTCCTGAAACAACTGCTAACACAAAGAAACATATATTTTCTAATATAAGGACATCATCTCCACTAATTGTACACTTTTTCCAGATTATTGGACCTTTCCTTTTTCTATATTTGGTCTGGGCTACCTTTACAGCACAGTTTCAGCAATGTGTTGGTAATGCTCTAATTTATCCTTGATTAGTCTCTGACCACACTGCAAAAGGACAATCTGTCCTCCTTGCTCAACACTTTTCTGCTCTAATTTACGACATTCTTTCAAAACTTGTAATCTTGTATGAGCATTTTTATAGGCTGTCAACAAAATCCAGCAATGTCTCCCCATAGCAGAGACCCCCTTGAGTACTTTAACAACATCAAGCGGTTCAATGCCCTTAAACGTACTCTCCCATGATTCCGCCAATCCTGACCCAGATAATTCTTGTGCAATTATGACATACGGAGTCTCGGTCCAGCCGGGAATCTCCACTGCAGTTTCAACCTTGTCTTTAGATTTTCGTTTAAACATCCTGACACCAAACAGTTAATCTTGGAAACTTTTTGGCAAATTGCCAAATTACGATATTTTGCACAAAGATACCCTGGCACCTGTGGTTATCTATGCAAAAATGTATTTTCTAATATGAAAATTTTTGTTTCAGAGATATATCAATTTGGCATCCTGCTGACTACGCCAATTTATGTTTTGCACTATCAAGTGTTGCTAACACTACCATGGAGCGCTCACTAGCACACAAACTAGGACCTTAAGTGAGTTAAAGCAAAACAATTACTTTATTAATGATTAATGATAATAAAATTATGGTTGACAATAAGAGTTATCATAATTATAAAACTACAGTTATCTTGACTATCATGAGTACGTAAGAGTAAAGCATCAATACATCACCAGATATTGTAGCATCACCCGTTGCCCACAGATTTGGAGACTCCAACAATCAGCATGGGGAAGAATCTGGGAACAGCGCAAGGCGGCACTTCTGCCGCGTCTTTAGCGAATCCCAAATTCCCTGTGGAAACCTCCCTAATTTTATAAGCAATTATGAGCTCATAAACTCGTGATTGGGCATGTAAGCGCGTGATCATATTTACTTGATCATGCGCAGAGAGAAAGTCTTATTATAAGTAAATAAACTTATTATGAGAAAAGTCTTCTTAAGAGAAAAGTCTTATGAGAAAAATCTTATTATGAACACTTCATGTGTTCATGCACAATAACTTGTTTTCCTGACTTGTGACAATGCCTGAAAATCTTTATTTTCCTGAACTCCAGTACCCTCAGTACTTTTCCACTTATATACATGGCTATACTAACTAAGGTTTCATGACTACTTGAGTGTCAATCACCATTATTCCACTCATTCTTATACATTCGTATCACATTTGTATCACACAGATTTCCTTTAACTATGTAAGTATATTAGTTTTAAAGAGTTTTTTCAAGGGAGAAATTGTATGTACTCCAAAATAGAAGCAATGATAATGACAACTTAGTCTGCAAAAAATAAGTCTAAACACAGCTCAGTTGAAAGAAAAATTTATGAAAATAGCAACATGGTGTACAAAAACCAAAACATTAAAATCTGCATTGCAACAGGACCCTTCTGAACCCTTCAGCATACTCAAACAGCAGTTTACATCCAAACTTATAGCATTTCCATATCCATAAGAACCCGCCTACAAAGGAATGTGGTGTGTGTCACAGAAGGCACAAACTGGGTAGAAAATATGGTACGCTGAAATGCTATAGCTAAAAAAATAAATTAAAAAAATTGTAGTTTTCAAAATGCTCAGCCCACCCCTTGTTAAATACCTTGAAGCACATAGTTTCCAAAATGGGGTTACTTATTGGGGGTTTCCACTGTACATATACCTCAGAGTCTCTGAAAGTGTGACTAAGCACCTCAAAACAATTCCAGACAAATCTACACTCCAAATGCCAAATGGTGCTCTTTCTCTTCTAAGCCCGGCCATGAGCTGATACAGCAGTTTACATGCACATTTATGGCATTTATGTACCCACTAAAATTCACCCAACAATTCAAGGGGTGTGGTGTGAGTCTTAGATGGCACAAGCTGGGCACAGCATGTTGAACATGAAAATGCCATATATGTGAACAATTAGGAATTCTTGTTTGGTATATTTCAGATGCTCATTAATTTAGCAAAATGCCTGTGCTTTCAAAATGCTCACTCTACCCCTTGATAAATGCCCTGAGGGCATGGTTTCCAAAATAATGTCACTTACTGGGGGTTTCCACTGCACGGGTACTTCAGAGTTTCTGCAAATATAATGTAGCACTTCAGGACAATTCCAGCCAAATCCATGCTCGTAAAGCCAAATGACACTCCTTCCTTTCTGTGCCATGCCATGAGTCCTGACAGAAGCTTACATCCACATATATGGCATTTCTGTACCCATTAGAATGCACCTAAAATGCACTAGGACCATGGGTACTGAAATGCCATATCTGTGGAAAAAATTCAATTTTCATTGAGCACGGTCCACTGCTCATTAATTTCTGCCAAATTAACTTTCGTGTCAAAATGCTCACCCCACCTCTGAATCAATACTGTAAGGGAAAGAGCTTTCAGAATTGGTTCCTTGGGGGTTCCTTCTATTATTTCAATTATTTCACCCCAGAGCTTCTACAGTTGTCATAGCAAGCTGTGTAAATCAACACATTGGGCCTCAAAATGTGCATGGTGTACTTTACTCCTGAGTCCTCTCATATTGTACATTTAGGCAAAAGAATAGGATCTCATTTAGGTTATTTCTAAAACCAGAAAACACAGCATAATAATAGGGCTTACTTTTTACACTGACAAGATGAGCACAACATACTGGGTACTGAAATGGCATATTCATGAAGAAATTGTAGTTTTTACTTTGCACCATCTGCATTAATGTTTTCAAATGCACGTAATGCTCTTTCTCTTCCACTCAGTGTGCCCAAACAGTAGTTTATGACCACGTAGGGGATACTGAGTACTTGGGATAAAATATATAGCAAAAATTAGGTTACTTTTTCTCCTATTACCACTGCAGTGGCTATCAGGTCCCCGTGCTGCTGTGACGGGGACTCGATAGCAGGGAAGGCAGCGCGATGCCTTCCTTAGGCATCGGGGCTGCCTTCCAGTGGAAAGACTGTGAGATCCAGCCCCCTGAATCTCACAGGCAGGAAGCTGTATGAGTAATACACGCTATATTACTTATACAGCCAATGCATTCCAATACAGAAGTATTGGAATGCATCGTAAAGGTGATCAGACCCCCAAAAGTTGAAGTCCCAATGTGGGACAAAAAATAAAGTGAAAAAAAGAGTTGAAAAAATAAAGCCCCCCCCCCCCACAAAATTTAAAAGTTTCAAGCAAAAAAAACAAAAACTGCATTTTCCCCAAATAAAGTAAAAAAAAATTGGGAAAAAAAAAGAATAGACATATTAGGTATCGCCGCATCCGTATCGACCGGCTCTATAAACATATCACATGACCTAACCTCTCAGATGAACACCGTAAAAAATAAAAACTGTGTTAAATACCATTTTTTGTCACCTTACATAACTAAAAGTACAACAGCAAGCGATCAAAAAGGCGTATGCCCATCAAAATAGTGCCAATTTAACCATCACATCATCCCGCAAAAAATGAGCCCCTACCTAAGATAATCGCCCCAAAAATAATAAAACTATGGCTCAGAATATGGAGACACTAAAACATCATTTTTTTTGTTTAAAAAAAGCTATTATTGTGTAAAACTTAAGTAAATGTAAAAAAGTATACATATTAGGCATCACCGCGTCCGTAATAACCTGGTCTAAAAAAATATCACATTACCTAACCCCTCAGGTGAACACCGTAAAAAAAAAAAAACTGTAAAAAAGCAATTTTTGGTGACCTTACATCACAAAAAGTGTAATCCCAAGCGATCAAAAAGCCATACGCACCCTAAAATAATGCAAATCAAATCGTCATCTCATCCCGCAAATATCATATCCTACCCAAGATAATCACCAAAAAAAAAGAAAAAAATATGGCACTATGGAGACACTAAAACATGATTTTTTTGTTTCAAAAATGAAATCATTGTGTAAAACTTACATAAACAAAAAAGTATACATATTAGGTATTGCTGTGTCCGTAATAACCTGTTCTAAAAAAAAAATATCACATGACCTAACCCCTCAGGTTAATTCAGTAAAAAAAATTAAACGGTGTCAAAAAATACATGTTTTGTCACCTTACATCACAAAAAGTGTAATACCAAGCGATCAAAAAGTCATACGCACCTAAAATAGTGCCAATAAAACCGTCATCTCATCCTAAAAAAAAAATTAGCCCCTACACAATTCAGTTGCCCAAAAAACTATGGCTTTCAGAATATGGAGACACTAAAGAATCCTAAAAAAAAGAAAAATGCTTTGTTATCTAAAACTGAAACAAACAACCATCATATTTGGCATTGTCGCGTCCGTGACAACCTGCTCTATAAAAATACCACATGATCTAATCTGTCAGATGAATGTTGTAAATAACAAAACATAAAAACAGTGCCAAAACAGCTATTTCTTGTTATCTTGCCTCACAAAAAGTGTAACATAGAGCAACCAAAAATCATATGTACCCTAAAATAGTACCAACAAAACTGCCACCCTATCCCGTAGATTCTAAAATGGGGTCAATTTTTTATCTCTATTTTCCATTAACTCTTGTGGAACACCTAAAGGGTTAACAAAGTTTGTAAAATAAGTTTTGACTACCTAGAGGGGTGTAGTTTCTAGAATGGGATCATTTTCTGGTGGTTTCTATTGTGTAAGCCTTACAAAGTGACTTCAGACCTGTACTGGTCCTTAAAAAGTGGTTTTTTGAAAATTTCTGAAAAATTTGATTTGCTTCTAAACTTCTAAGCCTTATAACATCCCCAAAAAATAAAATGTCATTCCTAAAATTATCCAAACATGTAGTAGAGATATGGGGAATGTAAAGTAATAACTATTTTTGTTGGTATTATTATGTATTATAGAAGTAGAGAAATTTTAGTAAATTTGGTTGTTTTTTTTTACTCCATTTTACCAGTGTCATGAAGTACAATATGTGATGAAAAAACATTCTCAGAATGGCCTGGATAAGTCAAAGCGTTTTAAAGTTATCACCACATAAAGTGACACTGGTCAGATTTGCTAAAATTTGCCTGGTCCTTAAGGTGACAATGAGCCCGGTCCTTAAGGAGTTAAAAAGTCGGTTTTGGAAATAATCCTAAAAAATTTAAATTTTCTAATTTTAAGTCATTTAATATCCTAAAAAATAAAATGACATTTGGAAAATGAGGGCAACATAAAGTACTGTAAACATATGTCAAATGTTAATAACTCTTTTTGAGGTATCACTATCTTTGTTAAAAGCAGAAAAATTCAAAATGTAAAGAATTGCATTATAAATAAAAATAAAATAAAAATACAGTCAAAATGTCCTCAAAAATAAAAATTACAGCCACAAAATGGGATATTTTTGAAAGCATCCTAAAATCTAACTGTAAGAGGTACATGCCTTATGGGAATAAAAGGTTAAGGAACAGGAAAAAAAACTGGATAAATAGAAAGCATAAAATGACAAAAAGAAAGCATTTAAATCACTAAAACAGGAGGGTAGCGAGGAAGCACTGAAAAACTGATAAAAAAAAATATGTAAAAAACAAATAAAAGCAGCCAAACTAGAGACCAATTGATAATTTTGCCAAAGAGAGCAAAACTAACCCTAAAATGTTCTTCAATTATATAAATGGTAAAAAGTATAAATCTGAAAGTGTTGGCCATCTACAGAGGGGGGGGGGGGGAATTGTAGAGAGCAATGAGGAGAAAGCAAAGCTTTTAAACATTTATTATAATATAAATAAAATATATAATATTTTCTCCACTGTATTCACTAATGGAAATAAACTGTCAGATGAAATGCAGAATGTAAAAGTAAATTACCCATTAAAAGTGTCCTGTCTGACCCAGGAAGAAGTACAGCGGCGTCTTAAAAAGATTAAAATAAACAAATCGCCAGTACCTGATGGCATACACCCCTGTATCCTAAGAGAATTAAGTAATGTCATAGCCAGACCCTTATTTCTGATATTTAAGGACTCTATACTGACAGAGAGTGTTCCAAAGGATTGGCGCATAGCAAATGTGGTGCAATATTCAAAAAGAGTCCAAAAACATAGCCTGGAAACTATACACCGGTAAGTTTAACATCTCTTGTGGGTAAACTGTTTGAAGGTTTTTTAAGAGATTCTATCTTGGAGTACCTCAATGAAAATAAGCAAATAACGCCATATCAGCATGGCTTCCTGAGGGATCTGTCATGTCAAACTAATTTAATCAGTTTCTATGAGGAGGTAAGTTCTAGCCTTGACAACAGCAAAACAATGGATGTCGTATATATGGACTTCTCGAAAGCATTTGACACTGTACCGCATAAAAGGTTAGTATATAAAATGAGAATGCTTGGACTGGGGGAAAATGTCTGTATGTGGGTAAGTAAAACAGAGGGTGGTTATTAATGGTACACACTCAGATTGGGTCTATGTCACTAGTGGAGTGCCTCAGAGGTCAGTATTGGGCCCTATTTTCTTCAATATATTTATTAATGATCTTGTAGAAGGCTTGCACAGTAAAATATAAATTTTTGCAGATGACACTAAACTGTGTAAAGTAATTGACACGGAAGAGGACAGTATACTGCTACAGAGGGATCTGGATAGATTGGAGGCTTGGGTAGAGACGCCGCAGATGGGGTTTAACACTGACAAATGTAAGGTTATGCACATGGGTAGAAATAATGCAAGTCACCTGTACATACTAAATGGTAAAACACTGGGTAACACGGACATGGAAAAGGACCTAGGAATTTTGGTGAACAGAAAACTAAGCTGTAAAAAACAGTGTCAGGCAGCTGCTGCCAAGGCCAATAAGATAATGGGTTGCATCAAAAGGGGCATAGATGCCTGTGATGCAAACATAGTGCTACTACTTTACAAATCATTAGTCAGACCACACATGAAGTACTGTGTACAGTTCAGTTCTGGGCTCCTGTGAACAAGGCAGACATAGCAGAGCTGGAGAGGGTTCAGAGGAGGGCAACTAAAGTAATAACTGGAATGGATGGACTACACTACCCTGAAAGATTATACAAATTGGGGTTATTCACTTTAGAGACGAATGAGGGTGAAATCTAATAACGATGTATAAATATATCAGGGGATTGTACAGAGATCTCTCCCATCATCTATTTATACCCAGGACTCTGACTGTGACAAGGGGAAATCCTTTGTGTCCGGAGGAAAGAAGGTTTGTACGCAATCATAGAAGAGGTCGTTGATCCGGGGAGTTATTCTTATTACCTGATTGGAGTTGGGAAGGAATGGATAGACAGATGTATTTTTTCAGCCTTATAAACCATGTTACTATGTTACTATATTGACCCAAATTTACCACTATCATGAAGCATGATGTGTCGCAAAAAAGGCTTGGTCAGGAAGGTGAAAACTGGATGTATCTTGAAGGGGTTAAGGACAGTATAGCCTCTTACAAGGGTCTAATCTATGTGCAGACCCAACAAATGTGTTTCATATCTAACTATCTTGCATCTCTACCAGAAGTATTCAAGCCCCAGCAAGTTTTTCATGCAGTTATGGCAATTATCTCATGAATTTACATTGAAAAAAGATGGTGTCCAGCATGAAAGCTACATACTCACAACACATTTAGGCTGAGACCAAGCAACAATCTTGACTGTGACACCTATCTTATGACCAAATGACCAAAGATCACTGTGTAGCAGTGCAGCTCAGACCGCAACACCAGATTTGCAGAAAATACAGTTGTGTTGAATTTTATTTTGATGATTCTGGGGTCCTAGTCGCAACAACTTGCAAGTCCTACTGTGACCCATTTCATTGGCTGCACAGCTATATAGCTATGTTTGGTCGTTTGACGCAGAAAAAGTAATCGCTAGATAGCTTTAGCCTCACAGGCACAGGCAACCTTTTATGTCTGTCAAAAAAACTGATTTAGACTTTTCTGAACGTCGGCCACCAATTCTCTGGATGAAACTTGCTATGGTTCAAGGGACAGTTAGATTCTCTAACATGCATATTTATTCAAGATTATGGCCCTAATTATGATGCTTACTAGTATAATTTAATTAGAGTTCACTTTGGGGCAGAATTCTGTGAACATATTTGAATGGGTCCCTACAAATGCAACTAATTTTTTTAAATAGATTTCTACAGTATTTTCTGCTTAGGAAAGTGTTGAAAACAACGCAAGGTCAACCTTGCATTATTTCAAGGTTACAATAAATTCATCTTCATGGAGTGACATAGCACATCATACTGGAGTAGAGACTGTCCCACTTTTCAAATAGTGCATTACTCATATAATGCAATAATTTCATTAAAAACATTCTGGAAAAGTTTACTATTTTCTTGAAGCAAAATGAAATAGTGGCATTAGACTAGTAATCAATACTTGAAGTTAATTATTTTGTATTGAACGCAAGAATAAACAAACTTATGTAACTCAACTAAAATGTTAATAATGTAACTTATGATTACAAATTCTCCCACTGCTATTAGATTGATTGTCTGTATCTGCAAAAAAAAGAAAGGTCACATAATTCAGATAATGTTAAGATCTATGGTCCTTAATAAGCTTAAAAAAATGTGAAACTTCTTTATTGCAAATCTGTATGAACGTTAATAAAAGTTTTGAGTCTTTGCAACCATTAATGGACAAAGTATATTTGATCACGTAGCACAATAATTCTTAAATTTCTAGCATTTTTAAATTTCATAAATTAATCCTATGGCCTCAAGCACATATGCCTGTATGAAAACACCCTGAGTACCTGCAGCTCTGTATAGTACATCGCAAAGCTGTATTCATTTAATGCGTCACTAGATAGTGCCTCCATACAGCATGATGTTATGGAGATTTTCTATCCTAGTAGCAGAGTTTCTATTAAAGAATGACTCTATAATATGCTACCCAATGAAACATGGCATTATTCTGATGCCTCTGACTTCCAATGGAATATAGGGGCTTTACATAGATTTTATATGATACTATTAATGTAGAAAATTGGATAAGTTACCATATTTCCCACACCATAAGACATGCTGTTTTCTCCCATAAAGTGGGTAGGGGGGGTGGCAGTGCATCTAGTGAAGTGAATATTAATGAGCGCTTCCATTATGGAAGTGTTCCCTAGTACACAATAGGAAAAGGGAACTTTGTGCTCCTGTTGCTGGCTGAATTCCCAGGTCTTCTGCAGACACCAACCACTCAGTGTGTGCTGTGACATGTCATCGTAATGAGTAAGCACTTACTGCCCTGACACTGTGCCCGGTGGGAGTGGTGAGAACAGGAAGAGCACATGAGTGGCTCTGTGAGTGGCAGCACTGTTCAGAGTTGGAGAGGTAAGTTCTTTTATTTATTTTATGTCTGATCTGAGATCTGAAGGGGGACTTAACTGAGGTCTGATGATGAATGGGGGTCTGATGAAAATTTGGGGCCGGATTTGAGTCGGATTTGGGGGTGTGATCTGAGGTCTAATAAGGAACAAGAATCTGATTTGGGGTCTGACCTCCTGATTTGTGGGTATAATTTGGAGGGGTCTGATGGGGATTGGGGATCTGATTTGCAGGTCTGATGAAGATTGGGGGTCTGATCTGAGATCTGATGAAGATTGAGGGGTCTGATTTGGGGGTCTGATCTGAGGTCTAATAACAATATTTTTTTTTCTTATTTTCCTCAACAGTAGGTCTCTCTTATACCCAGGTACCTAGGTGTGTCTTGTGGTACAGGAAATACGATAGATATAAAAACTAAAATTTACAATACAACACCCACCATACTAAAGCAACCTTAAAAATTAGATAAATTATTATAATGCATACAGAAGGGTCTTAATACAAATCTCAGGTTCCAAAACATATTAAAAGTTCAGACAAATAATACGTTTGGGGAGTAAACCACACTTTGAGGAAGATAGCTCAATATTGAGTTAACAGATTTCAGTTCAATGCTCCTATCAATAACTATTACGTTCCTCCAATGAAAAGGCATAGCTGATTAGGAAGCTGAGAAATAATAGTGAAAGTCCCTCCAATTATAGATGTATAAATTAAACAACTACTCTATTTGTAAGCAAGTTGTCCAACTGGCCCACCACATTATGCTGGAAACAATCAGATGGTGAAGTCTACTAACAATGCTCTTGGCGTCCCTAGACTTGTCTAAGTAACCAAGGAGTTCAGCACATGCATACTAGACATTTCCAGACTATGTTTCATATACTTCCACAGAGTTAGTGTAGGGAGCATTCCAAAGTTTTTTTTGCATGCACTACAGATGTCCAGTCTTCTTTTTCATCCTAGATGTGATCAATATGTGGAGGTAGATGGTTTGCAAAATAGCAAAATCGCAAATGCTGGGATTCAATTTTCTGGCATATAACCTCAAAGAGAGGATAATAAGGATATGGTACAGTGGGAATAATTGTTGGCTTTCTAGTCTATACACGTTTCGGGACTCCTGTACCCTTCTTCAGTGGGCAACAATGTAAAAAAGCTGTTTTTTTATTTTTTGGGGTACTACTGAGGAATAAAACAGGAGCTGGAGCAGAGGGGTAAAAATAGTCAGCAATTTGTATAATGGTATAGTAGCTCTCCCCTCTTGATTTCTGGACCAAGGTGCACTGTCTTAGGCTTTCCCACTGCCAATTTTAGAAAAAAATTATAATACATAAATGACAGGCACCATCTGGATTTACATGGACAGACTTGCAATTGAAGTTGTGTATTATTTGATAAATGATCATCAATACATAATTAATAAAAATCACACAAAAATCTATACCCCCCAAAAAAAAATATATAATATGTATTAGAGGGAAGGTAATCACGCAGCACACATGTCACAAGTAGAATCAAGAAGAATATCTGAATTTGATACATTACTACCACAGGGTCTTAATGCTGAAATGGAACTTTTCAGATTTTTGTAGATTTGGGTTGGGTGCCCTTCATGGACAAGACATCGAGGTCCGGCTCTGATACCAGCACCTCGATCTCTCCTCCATGGGAGACCCCCATCCCTTTCCTTCTTCCTCTTCCATTCTGAGATTGTGAATAAAGAAGACCTTTTCCTCCAAAGCATTTGATAGTGAATAAAAGGAAAAATAAGGAGATACAAAAAAATAATAATAAATAAAAATACATAGATGGTAGTCTTACACTTTTGGGGGATATGCTTGAAGACTATAGAAATATCATAGAAATAAATAGAAATAGAAAAAGGAATGCAAACACAAGCAAGATATCTATAAAGATTTTTATTTTCTATTTTACATTTCTATTATGTCCCAAACATAATTATGATAAGTATTATGGATAAAATTGATATTGAGCAATACAAATTATGTCTGGGCAAAGAAAACGCAAAGAAAACGCAGAGAAAACGCACCGGAAATGCAAGTGTGGTTTTTGTTTTTTATGGTTATTATGTCAAATTTTTATGCAAGTAGGATTTGTTTATGGACAACTGAGTGGAGTAAAATGGATGAAAGTATATAAACATATCGAAACTATATGGACATTGAGATTTAGTATTGATTTGTGAGGACACTCTAGAGTACTGCACGAAGGAGGCCATAATCCATCCCGGTTCTTGCATATTACTGAGTGGCTAAATGTAAAAAGTTCTGCCCCCACAAGATGGAGGGCTTAAAAGGACAAGTTAAATGGATTTCATGTATAGCCACTGAGAAAGGAGCATGTAAGGTCCAAAACGCGTTTGGTGTATTGCAAACCTAAATATACAAAGAAGCGTGGACCCTCGCAGGACCCCCGGAATAAGTATATGTCGATATACCTAATAAAAGAACCATACCAGATGGAATAGGTGTCCAAATGCAAGCGCATTGAGCCAGCGAGTGAAGGGGCCGGACACCATGTAGGACACTGAACTAAGAGAGACACACAGGAACCTGCTATGCAAGGGGAACCTCTGTTCAGCTAAGTAAAATCATACTAAGAGTTCAATACAGCCCAGCGATTTACACCTAATAGACAAGAAACGGCCCAAGTGGTAATGTAAATTCGGTGGAGCTGGTTTTATGATACATAACACTAGTGACTTATTAATTATCTATAATCAGTTGAGATCAACTATTGATACCAGAATCGGAACATCACGGCATGAATTATTAACTCTCCTTTTATTAACTCCTTTTTCTATACTAATAATGACCACTAATTTGGACATATGAGTTGGGATTTATAATAATAGGAAGGATCCATATATGATCTGTGGAATATTAAATGTTGATCGTCCATCTATTTACATATGAATTGGGATTTATACAAGGAATCATGTGGATTTAGAATTATTGAACTGTTCATCCATCCATATATGAATTGAGATCATAAAAATATCATTTTAAATTATTTTTAGTACGTATTATTTTTTGGGTGGTATTGATTTATTATTGATTTTTATTAAATATGCATTGTTGATCATTTATTAAATAATATACCTC